>NW_013953917.1:10439-11942 GCF_001266775.1 Austrofundulus limnaeus
ATCTACCTGAACCATGGTCCAGCCTGAAGACAAGTCCCTGTCCACATCCCAGTCCAAGTCCTTGTCCAAGTCCCTGTCCAAGTCCCTGTCCAAATCCCAGTCCAAGTCCCTGTCCAAGTCCCTGTAGTGAAGTTACAAACACACAATCTACCTGAACCATGGTCCAGCCTGAAGACAAGTCCATGTCCAAGTCTCTAACCCAGACCAAGCCCCTAACCAAGCCCAAGTCCAAGTCCCTAAACCAGAACAAGTCCCTGTCCAAGTCCCAGTCCAAGTCCCTGTAGTGAAGTTACAAACACACAATCTACCTGAAGCATGGTTCAGTCTGAAGACAAGTCCAAGTCCAAGTCTCTAACCCAGACCAAGCCCCTAACCAAGCCCAAGTTCAAGTCCCTAAACCAGAACAAGTCCCTGTCCAAGTCCCTGTCCAAGTCCAAGTCCCAGTCCATGTCCCTGTCCAAGTCCCTATAGTGAAGTTACAAACACACAATCTACCTGAACCATGGTCCAACCTGAAGACAAGTCCATGGCCAAGTCTCTAACCCAGACCAAGCCCCTAAACAAGTCCATGTCCAAGTCCTTAACACATACGTTCTACCTGAAGCATGGTCCAGCCTGAAGACAAGTCCATGTCCAAGTCTATGTCCAAATCTCTAACCCAGACCAAGCCCCTAACCAAGTCCCTGTCCAAGTCCATATCCAAGTCTCTAACCCAGACCGAGCCCCTAACCAAGTYCCTGTCCAAGTCCAAGTCCCTGTCCAAGTCCAAGTCCTTAACACACACATTCTACCTGAAGCATGGTCCAGCCTGAAGACAAATCCATGTCCAAGTCCATGTCCAAGTCCCAGTCCAAGTCTCTAACCCAGAACAAGAGTCCTTCATTCATTCTAATACTTCAAAGACATGTGGTCCAACAAGTCCTAAACCCAGTCCAAGTGTGTACAGGTCAGTGGCTCCTGTCCCAGATGAGGCCTGAAGTCTTTGTTGTAGTGTCTCACAGATTGTTCAACACTTTGTGTCTTTGATTGTTTATTATTTGTTGTTTAACATGAAGCTCTGTGTTCAGCAGCAGGTGGTCCTGGCTCTGTGGTCTACAAAGGTTCTGATGTTAATCTGAACTGGATCCAGAGGTCAGGTCTTACCAGGGACCGGGTTCTCGTAGCTTGGATTACTCTCTGCAGAGGAGGAATCACTGCGTTCAGACAAATAAACAAGAACAACACAAACACCAGGTTCTAAGTAAAAACTGAAGCTCACCAGTTTCTGTGGGGGTGTAGGGTCTCAGCCGGCGGTCAGACCTGCGGTCTTCAGAGTTCGGACTAAAAACAACAGCTGGACGTTAGATCAGTTCATAAATCACAGCTTTTATTTAAACCTTGATGGAAAATAAAATCTACAGCTGTGAGAGGTGGACCTCCTGACCGAGACTGATCCAAGGTTCTCTGTATAAAACTGACTGTATATGATGCAGCCATGGTTCCAATGTTTATTATATATATATA
>NW_013953917.1:14785-23150 GCF_001266775.1 Austrofundulus limnaeus
AGGGAGGAGGAGTCTGTGGGTCAGGGAGGAGGAGTCTGTGGGTCAGGGAGGAGGGGTCTGTGGGTCAGGGAGGGGTCTGTGGGTCAGAGATGTGAGGGACCACACATTTTCACTTCAAGTTTGTATTTTATAAATCAGAACCTTTGTGTGAAAAGTGACAAACAGAAATAAATCTGAGCCCTGCTCTGTGTGCTCCTCAGGCTGAGAGAGGAAGTCCAACTCACCCAGAGGACTTTTGTTCCTGCAGTCCAGACAGACGACAGTCAGGAGGACAGTGGAGATGAAGACCACTGTGGACAGGACCACTGTGAGCCAGGACACATCCATGGTTCATCTGAGGGGGACAGGAAGTCCTGAGCTTTTATTCTGACAGTTCTGATTGAACAGGAAGTCCTGAGCTTTTATTCTGACAGTTCTGATTGAACAGGAAATCCTGAGCTTTTATTCTGACAGTTCTGATTGTTCAAACTAAAACCATGTCTCAACACAAGTCCAAAGGTTTGTCTGAGACCAAGCTTCAGATCCAAACTGGTCCTGGACCAGTCCAGTAAAACCCACGCCGGTGCCGCCCCTCCARTCAGAGTTCTGTTAGGGACCACTCTCAGCTACTACCACCCAGAGTCACTCTGTAGTTTAAACTGTTGTGTTCTGAGCTCGATCACCTGTGGCGGCCATCTTGAATCATGTTGTACATGAAGAACTACTGAAGTCTGTCCAGAGGTTCATCAGATATTTTACTAACAGACCAACAACCACAGTGAGTTACGTGTTTACTTTCATGGTGCTGTGGGAGAATATTTCTCTAAAACCAATTTAACGTTTGTGTAAAACAACCAACTCAGCTCTACTCCTAAATCTGTCTAAAACAAAACCTGAACCGAGTTCTGACTGGTCCTAGACCAGGTCCTAGACCAGGTCCTAGACCAGGTCCTAGACCAGGTCCTAGACCAGGTCCTAGAACAGGTCCTAGATCAGGTCCTAGATCAGGTCCTAGACTAGGTCCTAGACCAGGTCCTAGACTAGGTCCTAGACCAGGTCCTAGACTAGGTCCAAGCTCTCCGTCTGGACTACTAGAACCAGAAATAAACCAGTTTATCCTCAGATAAAGTTTAAAGTAAATAAAATATTTTAATTATCAGGATTTTCTTCTGTAATCAGTTTAAAGAAATAATCTGGGTCTTTTTGTTCAACAATTAACAACAAATTATCTTTTTATTATTTTACATTATAAGTTTTAATTTGGTTTCATTTTGTAAACATTTAGATGATAAACTTCTGTGACTCTAGTTAAAAGAGAATATTTTTACAAGTTATAAATTATAAGCTACTTCAACAGCTATAAATAAAAAATACCTGATTTATTTCAGTAACAAACATAAATTAAAGACAGATGTTGACATCTGCAGGTTTGTCCTGACTTCAGACTGAAAATGAAACAGGAAGTGTTCCATTAACACCGTTCCTCTGCTGAAATAAAGATGGTGTCCTAAAACCATAAAGCAGCTCTACAGGAAGTAGAGAACCTCAGGTACCCCCACCCCCGCTCTGAAAACAACACATTTATTGTGTTCTGCTGCACAACTACTGGAACTTTCCACCACAGCTGCAGCTTCAATCAGCACCAAACAAAAAGTGTTCAAGAAGCCAAACTCAGAACCGTTTGTAGTCAGAAACAAAAAGTCACATTTCTGCACAGTTTGGACAGCTGAGAGATTCAAAGACTCGTCTGTGGTCATTTAAAAAACTGATCAGATCAAAGATCTGAAGTCCTGAAGGTGTTGGAGCAGCTCTGTTCCATTCATTCTGAGATATTCTTTTAAAACTTGTCTAATTCCTCTTTATCTGGATAAAAATAGATTTTTTTATGATTAATCCCTCTGCAGTAAAAACTGAAATTATTATCAGTTAATATTATTATTAACTGGTGTCGTGTGTTTGGCTGAGACGTGGCTGCAGGATTACATCCCTGAYTCCAGCAGCTGTCTGAGCATACAGTGGACAACCTGAGCTTCCTCTCCATCCCACTGTTAAACTACAGCAGTGTGTTCAGACGTGCTGTGAGACAGACTCTACAGGAGATCCTTCCTGCCTGCAGCCATCAGCATCTACAACAAGTCTTTATACAAACCAGAAGAACAGAAGGTACAGCATTTAATTTCCCTTTAGGATTAATAAAGTATTACTGAACTGAAGAACCCAGTCCAAAACTAACACAGCACCAGTTAAATAACTCGTCTGAAATCAGCTAATAAATAGTAACTGGACTGTATCACCTGACCAGGACACTCAGAGTGCTTCACATTACAATCATTCACACAACTATTATGTCTCTACAGAGCTACCATGTACAGATCCATCTTTAATTCACATTCATACACTGATGGGACACATCAGAGGCAGTGGGGGTTCAGTGTCTTGCCCAAGGACACCTCGACGTATGACTGGCTCGTGGGGAATCAAACTGTCAACTCTGGTTAGACAGTCTGAAAYCTGTGTAAAAACAAGTTTACAACCAAAGGAAAAACAGTCTAAAACCAWAGTAAAAATTGCCTAAAACCAGTTTAAAAAACAGTAAAAAAAAAAAAAAATCAGTGTAAAACACATTTAAAACCAGTGTTGAAAACAGTGTAAAAACATGCCTAACCTGTGTAAAAAATTGACTAAACCAGTGGAAAAAGAAGTGTAAAACCTGTCAGAAACCAGTGTAAAAACAAGTTTAAAACCAGTTCAAAAAACAGCTTGAAACCAGTGTAAAAACATGTCTATACATAAAATTGACTAAACCAGAGTAAAAAGACGTGTAAAACTGGTGTAAAAACAAGTTTAAAATCTGTAAAAACAATTAAAAAACAGTGTAAAAACAACTTTTCAACCTGTCAGAACCCAGTTTATAAACCAGTCTAAAGCTAGTATTAAACAAGTCTAAAACCCAGTGTAGAAACAGGTTTACAACTACCGTAGTTTATTATTCACCGGCTGGGAGAACAAATAGAGGTCACACTATTCTCCTGAATTTTATTCATATTTGATCCAGATTACAGCTTCTTCAAGTTGACACTATTTAACTAAAAATGTTATATTTTTTTATAAAGAATGTAAGGAAGATAAATCTGTGTGGAATCCAGTTGAATGAGATCAGAGAGGATCCAGGAAGATCTGACCTTTTTCTGAACTTATTTCTGGATCTTCAGCCTGGGTGGAACCAGAATCCACCAGAACAGACTTTAAAGTTTCTCCTTGTCTTTTGCTCTAAAATCAAAAGTAAAACTCAGTTAATCAGTGTTTGTTAAAAATAATCTTACTTTTCTATTTTAAGCAACAATAAGATGTTTTTCCACACTGATGAACTGTTTGAAGATGTTTATGAAACAGTTCCATCTTTAAACAGTTTGAAGAACTGCTGGGTTTTAGTTTCCTGAAGCRTCAGAAGGAGAGGAAGATGCTAATCTAGTTCTTCATCACACAGGAAGGAAACCATCAGGCACGTGGTGCAGATGTCGGGTAGAAATCATTTTCTTTCCTCTGAAAACCTGAAGTCTCCATGAAGTAATCAACAACAAGTTCCAGGAACTGGAAACTTTACAGAACCAACCCCACCCAGAACACACCCCAGTCCCATCACCTGCAGAACTAAAGCCCACCTAACGAAGAACCCATCCAACCCGTCCACCAACACCTGACTGGTTCATTAAATGAAGCAAACAGAACCTCAACTCAGAAGATCAGAGACGTGGAGAAGAAGCGTGACAGGAAATTACTGATAACATTTCTTCGATTTCATCCAACAGTTTGACTCTGCTGAGCTGAAAGTTTCTCACACTTGTACTGAGGGAACCCAAATCTGATGAAAACCCAACAGGACTTTCTTACAAAAGATCCATTTCACCTCTGGAATGTTATAATTTAAAGAAAACTCATAACTGAACTGTTGGATAATGACTTCAGTCTGATGAAGCCTGTTTTTATATCTTTATATGCTGACGACTTACTGCTCTACTTTAACCTGAACCACGTCCTTCAAAACCTGAACCACGTTGGGTTCTGGTCTGAACTTTTCCAAAACATTGTTCAGGTTCAAAACTTTAAACAAAGTCAAATTTTTTTTAACAAAGAAAACATAATGAGTCCAGAGTGTTTCCAAAAGAACATCTAGAACTGTTAGAGACCAGCCTGAACACAAAAACTAAATGGTCCCAATGAGAAAACCCCCAAACTGGTTCCAAAACAACCAGAAACTAATTTGATGTTAATTCCAGAACCAGTCAGAAGTTTTCTAATACTGTAGAATCCAAACGGGTTCAAAACCGAGATCAGAAATAACTCAAAGCAGGTCCAAACTGGTCTGAATTGGTCCTAAACTAAGAACAGGTCCAACAAACTGAGCCAACAACTGGTCAGGACAGACTGAACCACCAGACTTCACAATGAGTTACGTAGAGATGACATTTAAACAGGACAGAATTTAAAGAGTTAAGCCTCAAGTTAACTAAATGTTTATTACCTGGTAACTAAATGTTAATTAACTACTAAATAACTGTTAATTAACTAGTAACTAACTGTTAACTGGTAACTAACTGTTAATTAACTAGTAAATAACTGTTAAACTGGTAAATACTGTTAATTAATTGGTAAATAACTAGAAACTGTTAACTTATATTTCTCCCTCTTAATTAACTTTAAACTAACTTATTAACTGGTAAATAACTAGTAACTTACTGTTAACTCACTGTTAACTGTTGATTAACTGTTAACTCACTGGTAATTAACTGTTAACTGTTGATTAACTGTTAACTCACTGGTAATTAACTGGTAATTAACTGGTAACTGTTGATTAACTGTTAACTCACTGGTAATTAACTGGTAATTAACTGGTAACTGTTGATTAACTGTTAACTCACTGGTAATTAACTGGTAATTAACTGGTAACTGTTGATTAACTGTTAACTCACTGGTAATTAACTGGTAACTAACTGGTTAATAAAGATGATCACTGTTTTTAATCTGTTTACCTCAGACGAAGTCATGTTTTCCAGTCAGGGAACATTTTGAACAGAACCTGCAGTACTTCAGTGTTTGAAGCTTTCATTGAACAGAACCTCTGGAAGCGTCACCAGTTTTTACATCATGTTTTGGTTCTTCTGAAAGTGGACTTTAGGTTGTTTCCACTCAGACACACTGACAGAAGCCAGAGAGGTCAGGATTCTTTAAAAACTGATAGATGGAGAATTTCATCTGTAAAGTTTAATGAGTTGGTAAAACTCTTCTTGTCTGAGATGTTTTTCTGAAACATTTAAAGTTTAACTTTAAATAAAATCTTCAGAATAAGTCAGGATGTGTTTATGATGCGTTCACTGACAGTCAGAGAATCTGTACATCTATCATATTTCCCTCGTTTAAAACCGTTATAATTTTCAAACTTACAGATAAACTGAATTTAGAAGAGTTGAGTTGAAATCATTAATAATTAAGAGTCAATAGAACTGATGAGTGTGTTGAGGATGACTCTCAGCTACTACCACACCTGAGTTCAGTTCAGTCTTTAGAACCCACTGAGTTGGAGACATTTTGGTGWTTAAGGTCAATGAGCTGTGGCGGCCATCTTGAATCAGGCTGACTGCATGTGAGTTTGACTGAGGAGATATTTTGCTAACAGACAGATTGTTCCATAATGACACTGGGTTCTGACCAAACGTTGTGTTTATGTTCAGAACAGAGCAGGAAACCACACGTTTGTTAGACCTGTGGAGCTCAGTTGTTAGAAGATAAAACATTTATTGTAGTTTTATTCTTCCTTGTTTTGGGTTAAAACGTTCAGATGTAAAAACTGAACATTTACCAAAGTTTGAAGAACACAAAGTTTAAACAGTTCGTTCTCTAAACTCCACTTTTATTTTATTTTGAAGTTAAAAACATCCAGGAAGTCATTTCAACGTTTGTCTGAACCGGCCCAAAACCTGTTGGATCTCCTGGATCAGACTCACCTGTGTCTGTGACGAGTTGTGAGTCGGTTCGGTTCTGTTGGATGGTGATGGTRATGGTGATGATGATGAAGATGATGATGAAGATGATGATGAAGATGATGAAGATTCAGGGCCTGCAGCTGCTCTGAACACCTACTGTAACCAAACTCCTGCCATGTTCCAGCAAACCTTCTCGATCTCCTCTGCGTGTGTCTCAGTCTTACTGGGACATGTCTGCTCCTCCTGGACTCCTGGTCTCAGACCTTTGACTCACCAGTCGGTACCAGGAGGTGTCTCTGAGGCGAGGCGTGTGGGTCGATCTCAGCTCGTCTGCAAACTGCTGGTGGAAATGTGGGAAAGTGGGCGGGCGCAGCGTGGCGCAGACGCCTCCCACCAATCAGGAGGTGGAGGTGTGACGCCTCAGAGCGGCGCCGGCTGCTGAAGAGCTGCAGCTCTGAGACAACGCTGCTGCAACCGTCTCTACATCCTCCCACCTACTGACAGGAAACCACACAGTCGTCCTCTCGTCTCTGAAGAAGCTGTAGACACGCAGCATGAACATGACCCACACCACAGGTCATGGGGGTCTGTAGCAGACTGGTTAGAGGAGTTGTCCTGTAACCAGAGGGTTGCCGGTTCAATCCCCCGGTCCAGCCGTCTCAGTTGTGTCCTTGGGCAGCTGTGGCTACAGTGTAGCTTACCACCATCAGTGTGTGGWTGAAGCTCTTTGTGGTCCCCATGGGTCWTAATAAAACTCTGTATTTGTTGTGATGCTGACACAACCACCTGTTCTAAGGTTCATTATAAGAACTGAATGTTTAACAGGACTTTACTTTACAGGTGTTTTTATTTCAACTGTGTATTCTGTGATTTCTGAACTGTCAATCATTTTCACACAGAGTGACTGGAACTGACTGATCTTATTTCCTGTCCTGAGCAGAAGGATCAGCAGGTCTGACCCTGACCCTGCTGTCTTTGTGTCTTCACACAGCTGAAAGATGAGTCCAGAGGAGGCTGGACCCTCTAAAACCTGATGATGGACCAACCATCTGATGACCACCTAAGGACCACCTGATGATGGACCAACCATCTGATGACCGCCTGAGCTCCACCTGATGACCACCTGAGGTCCACCTGATGATGGACCAACCATCTGATGGCCACCTGAGGTCCACCTGATGATGGACCAACCATCTGAGGGAAACTGTTTTACTGCAGAAACAGGTTTAACTCCCTGACAGGTGGGTCTGTTAAAATGCTGTTTAGTGACCCAAAGCCAAGCTGTCCTCCATCAGAGCTGCTACCTGTTGACCTGTGGACAGTCCTTGATCTTGACCTCTGAATGAGGGAGACACCTGAGGACCACCTGATGACCACCTGAGGACCATCTGAGGTCCACCTGATGACCACCTGAGGTCCACCTGAGGGCCACCTGATGACCACCTGAGGTCCACCTCATGACCACCTGAGGACCACCTGAGGTCCACCTCATGACCACCTGAGGTCCACCTGAGGACCACCTGAGGACCACCTGATGACCACCTGATGACCACCTGAGGACCACCTGATGACCACCTGAGGTCCACCTCATGACCACCTGAGGACCACCTGAGGACCACCTGAGGTCCACATGATGACCACCTGAGGGCCACCTGATGACCACCTGAGGTCCACCTGATGACCACCTGAGTACCACCTGAGGTCCACCTGATGACCACCTGAGGTCCACCTCATGACCACCTGAGGACCACCTGAGGTCCACCTGAGGTCCACCTGAAGACCACCTGAGGTCCACCTCATGACCACCTGATGACCAACTGAGGTCCACCTCATGACCACCTGAGGACCACCTGAAGTCCACCTGATGACCACCTGAAGACCACCTGAGGTCCAACTGATGACCACCTGAGGTCCACCTGATGACCACCTGAGGTCCACCTCATGACCACCTGAGGTCCACCTGAGGTCCACCTGAGGTCCACCTGAGGTCCACCTGAAGACCACCTGATGTCCGCCTCATGACCACCTGATGACCACCTGAGGTCCACCTCATGACCACCTGAGGTCCACCTGAGGACCACCTGAGGTCCACCTGATGACCACCTGATGACCACCTGAGGACCATCTGAGGTCCACCTGATGACCACCTGAGGACCACCTGATGACCACCTGAGGATCATCTGAGGTCCACCTGATGACCACCTGAGGTCCACCTGTGGACCACCTGAGGTCCACCTGATGACCACCTGAGGTCCACCTGATGACCACCTGAGGTCCACCTGTGGACCACCTGAGGTCCACCTGATGACCACCTGAGGTCCACCTGATGACCACCTGAGGTCCACCCGATGACCACCTGAGGTCCACCTGATGACCACCTGATGACCACCTGAGGTCCACCTGAT
>NW_013953917.1:24404-28703 GCF_001266775.1 Austrofundulus limnaeus
TGGACTGGAGAGGACAGGACTGGACAGGACTGGAGAGGACCGGACTGGACTGGAGTGGACAAGACTGGACAGGACGGGACAGGTCTCAGACGTTCTGTAAAATGATCAGCTTTCACGGTCTGAAAATCAAACTTTCAGAATAAAACTCACGTATGTGGCGATGGTGCTGGTCTCAGCGAAGACGATGGCGAGGTAGAGGAACGGCGCCGACAGCAGCAGGCCGGTGGCGCAGACCAACGGGTCGGCTCGAGGGTTCCTCTTCCTGAGCAGCCGACTCACCTGCACGCCGCTGGCCACGCCCAGCAGGCCCGTCACCACCGTGATGATCCCAAAGATCAGGCTGCGGGGACACACGGGTTAGTCCGACCTGAGGACGGGGCCGAGGACGGCTCCAGGAGGCGGGCTCACCTGTCGGAGGTGGAGCAGTGAGCCTCGTCCACGCACGGAGCCTTCTTCCCCGTGAAGACGGCGGCTCTGAAGAGGAAGGTCGGCGCCCAGAGAGCCAACGAGCCCGTCACAAACGCCACGGCCGTGAAGCCCAGGGTGGACAGCACGAAGCTGCAGCTGCAGGGGGACACACAGCAGCTGCTGCTAGCATGCTAACCTGCTAATACGCTAACCTGCTAACATGTTAACATGCTAACACACTAACCCGCTAACATGCTAATACACTAACACACTAACCTGCTAAGATGCTAATACACTAACACACTAACCTGCTAACATGCTAATACACTAACACGCTAACATGTTAACATGCTGAACTGTTAACATGTTAACCTACTAACACGTTAACCTGCTAACATGTTAACATGCTAACATGCTAATACACTAACATGCTAACATGTGAACATGCTGAACTGTTAACATGTTAACCTGCTAACCTACTAACACTAACCTGCTAACACACTAACATGCTAACCTGCTGATACACTAACATGCTAACATGCTAATACACTAACATGCTAACATGCTAATACACTAACATGCTAACATGTGAACATGCTAACCTGTTAACATGTTAACATGCTAACACACTAACCTGCTAACATAACATGTTAACATGCTAACACACTACCCTGCTAACCCACTAACATGCTAAATGCTAATACACTAACCTGTTAACATGTTAACCTGCTAATCTGCTAACACGTGAACATGTTAACCTGCTGACATGTTAACATGCTAACACACTAACCTGCTAACCTGCTAACATGCTAACCTGCCTCAGGTGAGGAACCTACTTCCTGCTGAGCTCCCGCAGGTCCGTCAGCCAGCTGGTCTGGTGCAGCTCTGACCGGGCCTCCACCGCTCCTCGCTTTGGCTCCTGGACCACAACCAGCAGCAGCAGGACCGCAACCAGACCCAGTCCAGGAGTCACCTGACGACCACCACCACACGTCAGGTTCAGGTCCAGAACCAGAGAACCCAGAACCAGAATCAGAGAACCCAGAACCAGAATCAGAGAACCCAACTCACCCGTAAGGCTGAGTGCCAGTCATGTGCCACAGAGCTGACCTGAGAGCCGACGATGTACCCGAGGCCGCTGGCAGGAAGAGAGGTCAGAGTTTACACTTCCTGTTTGACAGGAAGTCAGGTGTGTGTGTGTGTGTGTGTGTGTGTGTGTGTGTGTGTAACACACCTGCCAACAGGAATGGCAAAATAAAAGACAGACAGCATGTTGGTCCTCCTCTCTTTAACGTAGAGGTCAGCGATGATGGTCGGAGCGATGGTGGAGTAGCTGGCCTCCCCGACCCCGACCAGACCTCGGGTCAACAGCAGGGCCCAGAAGTGCTGCGAGCAGAACCAGACCCACAATCAGCAGAACYGACAGCCTGCAGGAAGTCTCACATCCACAAGATTCACTCTCTTCACTGACTTCGGTTCTTTTTGATATTTTCTCTATTTTTCACAGTTTTTATGAGAAAAGATGCAACAAAATTAAACATTTATGACTTCAGTTATTTAAGAAGGTTTAAAAACATCAGAGACAATTATTATTATTATTATTATTATTATTATTATTATTAATTATTTAGAATGTGACACAAACAACGTCCAGCTGCAGATCCAGCTGCAGATCCAGCTGCAGATCCACTCACGTCTTTAGGAGTGTAGGAGCTGGCGAGCGTCACGGAGGACCAGAACAAGATGCCGAAACACATGATGTACTTCCTGACGTACCTGTCGCCCAGGTAACCAAAGACTGGAGCCAGGACCATGTAGCTGCAGATAAACACTGACACAGAACATCACTGCCGTGGGTTTATAACCTGGATAAATGTCATTTTCTCTGTAAAGGACCGAGTTTTATTCTGATGGTTTTATTGTTTGTTGTCTAAAACAAGCTGAGATCAAATCTCTGGGTCAGAACCTGTTCCCAGCTGAACCAGAACCGACCCACTGAACCTGCAGGCTCACCTGTTTGTAACAAACCGGACCTTGCATCATCGATCCCAAAGTACTGCTCGATGTCAGGCAGGACACCTGCAGCAGAAACAGAACCGGACTTTATCACCTGAAACAACTCTTCCAGGTAAACTGAACCAGAGCCGGAGCAGAACCTGCTGGGTCCGGTACCTGCCACGGTGAAGCGGTCCATGTAGTTGAGCAGGTTGATGTAGCAGAGGATGAAGACGGTCAGCACCGCTCGGACCGGGGACACCCCGCTGGCAGAACCGTCGTCCTGCTGCCGCCGAGCCGCCGCCCCGTCCTGATCCTCCGGACCCTCGGCCTCGCTGTCGGAGGAGAGGAACGGCGCCGAGTCCGACGTGCGCTCCCCCATGTCTGCTGCTGAGGAGGAGGAGGAGGAGGAGGTCAGACCTTGTGATGTTTCACTGGGTTCATGTTTTCATTTCAAACATGAAGCTGAATATTAAATCCACACATCAGCTGTGTGTCCTGCACAGACACGTCCCCTCACACCAACCAGCTCTAACTGCTTCCTAAAAATCAAGTTCAGGTCTGCAGAACAGGAACTGGAGCGGTGCCGCAGTCTGAACAGAAGAGGAAGAAACCGGAGTGAAACCAGGATCGCGTGACAGTGACACGGGTCTGGACGCCTCGAGACAACAGATAAATAACAACAAACAGGTGCTGAACAGAAACAATAGAAACTATTTCAGACTGAATTATTACAATAATATAACATTTATTGTTTTATCAGCAGAACTGACAAAATCTGAAGTTTCTAAATCAGTTTATATTAATAGGATTTTATTAAAAAATCCTGCGGATTTCAGCTTCTTAAGTGCAACAAATGAACTTCAATGTAAAACGTTGACAGCTGAACAGTCGTTATTGATCAGATTTAAAAATACATTTACAAATAAAAATGTCTATTTTATTAAAATTCTACTACATCATTTATAGCACTGTTAATTATTATTTAATAAGAGGCTCTGTCAGAAGGATCAGACGTGTTTCTGTTAAAATGTCGTTTTTTCACTGGAGATTCGGTTCGTGTGTTTTAAATCTCATCTCAGCTGATTTCTGACCTTCGTTCCGTTCTTAAACCATCACCGATCAAACATATCGACAGGTGATCGGATCCTGAGCTGCACGCGGGGCGGCAGCTGAGCCTCGCACCGTGGCTCAGCGCGAGGAAACCATTAAAACCAACCCGGCGCTCCGCAGCGCACCAGACTCCGTTCAAAAATCTAACGATTTTATCAACTTTAACAAGCATGCTGCGTTTTAACGGCCGAATCACGAGTTAAACTTTAAAAATGTTTCTTTCAGTGAATTCGGAAAAGATTATTAACTTAAAAAGCACAGTTGTAGCAGTGGCTGTTGTTGTTTACCGGTTTGAGGATGAATCAGGACTCGGCTCTCTTCCTCCTCTGGCTGCCGGTTCGAAACCTTCAGACACTTTTAAAACTTATTTAAAGCTCATGTTGTCGCTTTAAAGATAAACTGATACACAGACTCTGATCAGGAGGAATTTCAGGTGAAACCTGAATGTTTACAGCTGAACTCTTCACAAACAAAGCTTCTTCTCCGCCGCCATGTTGGATTCTGACCCCACTTCCGGCCGAGGCGGCTCACATGACTCAGATCACCTGTCACGTGATGTTGGACGGCTGTTTCCGCCATTTTGAAAAAAGAAATCAGTTTTTAAGAAGTTTGACTCAGCATCTGAACATTATGACTTAGTTCCTCATAAATAAGATTTAACTTCTCATAATGATGAAATAATATTAAATAATGACGTAGATGTCATAGTTATGGTTTAGAATTTCATAATTCTGACTTAATAGAATTGTATCCCATATTTATAAGTCATAAATATGAAATTAT
>NW_013953917.1:33918-35848 GCF_001266775.1 Austrofundulus limnaeus
CAGACTTCGATGATGGCTCAGGTCCAGACTTCGATGATGGCTCAGGTCCAGACTTCGATGATGGCTCAGGTCCAGACTTCGATGATGGCTCAGGTCCAGACTTCGATGATGGCTCAGGTCCAGACTTCGATGATGTCACCGTCCTCCATGTCCAGCTGCGCCGGCGTCTGGCCCGCCGTCACCCTGGAGCCGTCGAACTGGAAGCAGACGTTCCTCCGGACGTCAGTGGAGGCGTGGCTCAGGTACCGGGAGAAGACGGAGCCGAGCGGCGCCTCCTGGAACAAACGCAGGTTCTGTTCAGAGAAACAAACAGCTGTGACGACAGGAAGGGGCGGAGCTACTGACTCTGTGGATAGAGAACTCCTGAGACGAGTCTCGGTCTTTGCTCTGCAGTTTGATGATGATGCTGCTGTCGTCTTCGTCCTCTGCTGCCATGACGACGCACTCTAAACACAAAACAACAATCAGACACGTTCTGGTTCTGGTTCTGGTTCTGGTTCTGGCCGTCACGTGACTCACCGATGATGTCAGTGATGCCGAGGCCGAGCTGGCCCACGGTGCAGTCTGTGGGCAGCTCCACGTCGTTCCTCAGCAGGAGGAGGCGAGGGGGCGGGACCTCCAGGATGATTGACAGCTCYTTCACCACACAGTGTATCTGTGTTGACTGTAAACAAACAAACAACTTCCTGTTTATTGTTTACTTCAGCTCCTCACCGGGACACAAACACAGAGCGTACCGACTGAACCGGGATCTTGTGGACGTCTGTGCGGCAGCGGATCTTCAGAGGGATCTCCCGGGCCGGGTCAGAACCGTGCTGCAAGGGTGGGCTCATGATGATGACATCATCATCAGGGTCCTCCTGCTCCAGTCCAGGCGGTGCGGTTCTGTGAGTCCTGGACCTCCTGCTCTGAGGTTCTGGAGACAGGATGGAGCTGACGGCCTGGAGCCTCCTGTTGACCTCACTGAAACATCAGAACCAGAACTCAGACCGGTTCTGATCCACTTTAACTGTTTTACAAGTGCCGACCCAGAACTAATGATCCTAACTGGACCGGACCAGAACTAGTGATCCTAACTGGACCAGAACCAGTGATCCTAACTGGACCGGACCAGAACTAATGATCCTAACTGGACCAGAACCAGTGATCCTAACTGGACCGGACCAGAACTAATGATCCTAACTGGACCGGACCAGAACTAATGATCCTAACTGGACCAGAACCAGTGATCCTAACTGGACCAGAACCAGTGATCCTAACTGGACTTCAGTCCTAAAATAACCTGTGGTTTCATCCAAACCCAGACTGACTTGATCTTCTGAGTGACCTTCCTGGAGCGTTTCTGGACGGGACTCTCTGGAGGGGGCGGAGTCAGGCAGCGGGGTTCTTCTCTGTGACAAACAGGAAACAGGAAGTGGTGAGGAAGACTCTGCATGTCAATCATCAGGCAGCTCTTCTGACTCACGCTGGTTCCGTCCATTCATGCTGAGAAAGTTCTGCGTCGTCCTCAGAGTCGCTGAGCGCCGCCACAGGCAGCGGCGCCACGCGAGGGGAAAACTCCGCCCACAGACTGTCATCAGCGCCATCGTCTGGTCGGACAGGAAACAAGGTCAGGCTGAGGAAGACCAGGAGCTGTGAGACGCTCCTCAGGTCCTACCTGTGCTCTCCTCACAGAGCAGAGCTGCTGTCGGCTTCAGCTGCAGACTGCTGCTCACCTGGACACACAGCAGCACAGGTGAGCCACACAACAAACAAACAAATAAACTAACAAACAACAAAAACAAACAAATAAACAACAAACAAAGAGATTTAAAGCCCACCTTGTTGGAATAAACTGGAACAGGAACGACTGCTGATGGGTGGAGGACACGTCTACGTCTAACTGAGGGCTTCACCTGAACACACACACACACACACACACACACACACA
>NW_013953917.1:37521-39373 GCF_001266775.1 Austrofundulus limnaeus
GCCTTATACTGCTCTTGAAGGAGAGCAGCTGCAGCTGTCTGAACGGAGGTGGAGGCTCATGGTGTGGGCTCCTTGTGGGCCCAAAGACCTCAATCAAGAGAGACTGAACCAGAACCAGAGTTCTGCTGCTGCAGGAGGTCTACAAGCTGCTGAAGAAGCAGACCTGAACACCTGAGGTTCAGCAGCTGCAGAAACACCGGGTCTGATTATAAACCTCAGAAAAACACTCAACTCCTTCATATACATGTAAACAACTGAATATACATGTAAACAACTGAATATACATGTAAACAACTGAATATACATGTAAACAACTGAATATACATGTAAACAACTGAATATACATGTAAACAACTGAATAAACAACTGAATATACATGTAAACAATTGAATATACATCATATGTGACAATAAAACAAGATGTTTATTATTGTTGTTGTTCAAAAGCCTGAAAATAAAGCTTAGAATGAATCCAGTCAACCTTCAGCTACTTAAAGATTTATTTACTGATTGTTTCACAGATAAAATATGTGATCAATTATTGATCACATATTTTACTGAGTCACAACTAAAGCTAAATTAATTCACGAGTTAAAATAAGAAACACCTGTGATTTAATCTGCTGTGATTAACTAACAGTTTGACAGTGTTTTTGTTAAACACATAGTTTGTTTTTATGCTGAAAACTAATTTATTTTAAAGAGGCAGAGACACTTCAGAGGCTTTTAATGTGAAAAGTAACAGGATTTGATGCTAACGGTCAGTTTTTCGCAGTTGGAGGAATTTAACTCGTTTCTGTTGCTTCAGGTCTCCCTTCGGACTCGGAGTCCGAGTCCTGAAACCCGCACCAAGAACACTTTTCACCTGTCAAGTGTTCTAAAGCAATAAAAGCAGGAACAAAGCGAACACACTCACCGCTTCCGCCATGTTTGTTTCGTTTCTGCGCGCGCTCCCGCCGCCTTCAGGCACTGTCGGATTTCAGCACTTTACATGTTTGTCTCGGTTCGTGTTGCGTTCAAGTACCATAAAACCAGCCGTGAGTGTAAACTTTACACCTTAAATAAACCTTTATTTTTTACAAGACTGCTGCTAAAACTGGACATCTTTAAACACAGATATAAAGTTTAAATTATATCTTCTAAATAAAAATATACTAACTCACTGTATTTTTATAAGGACAATTTCCCTCGTAAACAAATTAATAAAAATGTCCAAAATACTTAAACCAACTGCAGTAAATAACAAATTTAAASGTTTAATAAGAACACACAAATACTAATAAAAACACTTCTTACATTTGTATTTTTTATTTTCTTACAATTYTGAATTTCTTACTTTAATTAAAGTATTTTACAGTAAAAATGCTCCAATAGTTGAACACAGAATGAGTTCAGGTTACATCAGAGGAAGAACGGGTCAAAAACGTCAGTTTTTATTTTTCTACAAGCCTTGCTGTGATGATCTAACTCAGTCCTGTCTCATGATGATCTAACTCAGTCCTGTCTCATGATGATCTAACTCAGTCCTGTCTCATGTGATGATCTAACTCAGTCCTGTCTCATGATGATCTAACTCAGTCCTGTCTCATGATGATCTAACTCAGTCCTGTCTCATGATGATCTAACTCAGTCCTGTCTCATGATGATCTAACTCAGTCCTGTCTCAGGTGATGATCTAACTCAGTCCTGTCTCATGATGATCTAACTCAGTCCTGTCTCATGTGATGATCTAACTCAGTCCTGTCTCATGATGATCTAACTCAGTCCTGTCTCATGATGATCTCAGTCCTGTCTCATGATGATCTAACTCAGTCCTGTCTCATGTGATGATCTAACTCAGTCCTGTCTCATGAT
>NW_013953917.1:41488-49533 GCF_001266775.1 Austrofundulus limnaeus
ACACACACACACACACACACACACAGACACACACACACACACACACACACACACACACACAGTTTGAATGTTGGACGTCACTAACAGCTGAATGTGGAGGACATGTTGGAGACTCACCCGGTGTGGAGGTGTGTGGATCAGGGCCCGGTAGAAGCAGGTGGTCTGTGGGTACAGGGCCAGAACCAGCTGGTCCTTACTGAACAGGGCCTCTGGGTCCGTCTCTGGGTTAGCTTTCCACTGAGGCAGAGGGATGATCCTGCGCCTGCTCAGAGTGTGTCTCCTGACAAACAAACACACAAACACTGCCACATCAGGAAGTGAACAACCGCCTTCTGTCTGGAGGTCGGGTCAGAACCAGAACTCTGGCTTCTGTTTCTTACACTCTGGATGTGAAGCTACATTTTAAAACAGCAGATCCAAGAACTCATCAGACCTTCTGAGACTTTGGAGCAGAGGAAGACTCAGAAGGTCTCAGCTGATTTTTACACAACAGTTAGTGAAACACAGCTGCTGGAGCTGCTGGGACCAGTTCACATTCTGCTGACASATTTTAAATGAGTTAAGATATCAAGCAGTAACTCATTCTGTGAATAAAMACTGATTCTAACGGTTTGTTGGTAAAATGATAAACATTAAGGACAAACTTGTAAATTAAAGTTTAATCTTGAAACAAAACTGTCTCAAGTTTCAAAGGTTTAAACTAAAAAAGAATTGACAGAAAGTGTTGTTGATACATTAGTTTTTAAGAAACTAAGAATAATTTTCTTGATCATTAGGAAGTGATGGAATAAGGTAACAGGATGATATAACTCTTTACTTCTGAGTGAAAACTGTATATTTGTAATGTTTCTGTTCGCTTCTGTTCAATAAAACTTATTAACAAGAAGAAAACAAGAACTTGAGATAAAAATTCCTTCACTGTGAATTATATTATGATGTTTCTAAAATTAATAAATAATATTGGTACCAAAACTAAAGGATGTAGTTAGCCTGTCATCTTTCACACATTTATACAGGAGAACAGTTTCAGATGTTTACAGACAGGAGTTTTGGTTCGAGCAGCTCGAAGCTTCGTTTCCTACAGCTGCTGCTGCTGCCATGTCAGAGCTCAGGTGTTCCAGACAGGAGTCGTCCTGGTCTGTAACACCTGAGCTCTGCTGTCATGTCAGGGATGCTCGGTTTCTTTTCTTTTCATCACACACAACATGGAAACACACAACTTCATCACACAACATGGAGACACACAGCTTCATCACACAACATGGANCTTCATCACACAACATGGAGACACACAGCTTCATCACACAACATGGAAACACACAGCTTCATCACACAACATGGAATCGGTCCAGATGAAGTGATTTGTTAAATCAGGCCCTGGTGAAGCAGCAGCTCTGAATGATGAAAGTGATGAAGACGAGGCAGAAATGAACTCACTCTTTGCCCTCTTCATCGATGTCGTCCACCTCGTACCTGCAGGGACACAACACAAGAGGTTCCTGAGATGTTCAGAGAAGCAGCAGTCCTGCTGACTCAGCGTCTCTCACTTGTTGGTGGAGTGGCTGTAGCTGACCACCTCGGCCAGGATCCACTGCTCGTCTCCGTCCACCGCCTTCACCCGCGCCGCCACCTTGTCCCCCTGCTTGGCCACGTAGTCGCTGCTGGCCGGGGTGGCCCCGCACAGAGGAGGGGGGCTGAAACAGGATCAAAGGGTTAGAAGTAAACTCTATAACCAGTTCCATTCTACAAGTTACTTCTAATTATAAGTGTTGGAGAGAGGGGTGGAGGTGGGCATGGTTACAACTGTTAAATTTATTTAAATCTCAAATCTACTCAACTCTGTAATCACTAATTTTTATCGGATGTTCAGTGATTTAACTTTTTACTTATGTGTTTTAAGAGTGGGGTGTTTATTTATTTTTATAATTATTTGTAAAATGTTTTATTTTTCTCTTTCTGTTATTTTCTTCTCTTATTTCTCTTACWGCTGGTTGTTTTGTTTTTGTTGACTGCAGGGACTACAGATGTAAACTAGCCTTATAGGCTAAACCTGCTGCAAAGCATCAAATGTTTTTATGTTTTAATTGCACACAGTCCTGATTTAATAAATTTATAATAATAACGGGTCTGGATCAGGAGGTCTGGATCAGGAGGTCTGGATCAGGAGGTCTGGATCAGGAGGTCTGGATCAGAACCGGAGCAGGTACCTCTCTCCAGGTTTGCCGATCCACAGCGGGAGCGTCATGGCCGACTGCTGGAGGAGCGTCATCAGGACGCCGCGTCTCATGGTCTTCCTGGGAGGATCACCGTTGCTGTTCACTCCCGCCATCTTAGCAGCTGCAACAAGAGAGACTGTTTGACCAGAACCAGAACCAGAACCAGCTGAGCTCACAGAAACGTACCGATCCGCCGCTCCTCCAGCAGAGACTTGATTTCTGCGATTTTATCCAGCGAGTGCCTGAGGATGCTGCAGGAAGAAGCAGACTGATCTGAGTTTTCTCAGCTGGACAAGAGGCGGCTGCACTACGCTGCGCTGCGCTGCACTACGCTGCGCTGCGCTGCACTACGCTGCGCTGCACTATGCTGCGCTGCACTGCACTCGCTCACCTGCACTCTGCCTCGGCGTCAGCCTTCGCCGTGGTGTACAGCCCCCTCAGCTTGGAGCGGTAATACGGAGAGGCTGCAGGGAAGGTCAGAGGTCACGTCACTAACAAGCTAACTGTTAGAAATGTAGCGTTTAAGGAGGAGTTACTGACTCTTGTTCTCCGTCTGCATCCTCTCGTGTGTTTTCTGGATGTTGAGCAGGTTGTGCTCGCTGCGGGACCGCTCCTCCTGAAACACCAGCCTTCATCAGTCAGAGAAAAGGTCTCGTTCAGTAAAAACTGCAGAAAAACTCACCTGTGTCTGTTTGATGAGCTGGTGCAGCTCGGTGAGCAGCTCTGCGATCTTTGTGTCGGCTGACATGTTCGGTTCTGTTGGTTCTGACCCAAACAGATGAAGATCAGCTGATTTCTGTGGCTGGTTCTGTGTAGAACACAGCTGCTGCTGTTTTAGAAGACGATGAATGAAACAGTTAGAGGGACTTTAAATGATGTCTGAATAAAGTCCTCAGGATGTAATAATCCTGCAGAGACTCATAAACTGTTGGTTTGTTTCAACTCAAACAATTAAAGAGTTCCTGATTAAACACAAAGAAATATAAAACAAGTCTTTACTGTTTCTGGCATCATTTAGTCCAGATTTTATTGTCTACAAGTAGAATTTTATTTAACAGGACTTCATTCAAAGCTTGGGAATTGCATTTTATTATAAATATTATTATATTTATTATAAATGCATTTTATTATAAATGTTTTACAAACAGTCCAATAATTTAGTCCAGATTTTATTTTTTTTTACCTGAGCAGGTGTAAAGGCTACATGTTTCATCAGATCTAAATATGATTTAAACCAAACTAAACATTTCCTTTAACAGTCAAATCTCGTGTTTTCAACCAGAGCATCAGTTTATATCTACTAGTTTTACAAACACACATATATAAAAATATTTAAAGCTAAAATGATCGTTGTTGGTCGGGTTCGTCTCGTTAAATAAATGTTTTCTTCCACATTAGACACAGTTACTGTTTAAACATGTTTACTGGGACGCAGTAACAACAACATTCAGAAAAACAGAAACTCACTCACCGAGCGGCTTTATGCGTTTGTTTACACCCGGGATGCTAACTAGCGCTTAGCATCTTCTTCTTCTTCTTCGTTTCCGGTAAGTCGCTTCATCAGCTCCGCCCACTGCCCCGCCCTCCCCTGCTGGCCGGAGGTGGTACTGCACGGCCTGTTAGAAATCCTGCCTGGAGTTTACATTTATTTCTCTTTGTTAAAAGCTGTCACTTTGGAGTAGGGATTATCAGTTTTTTTTTGTTTCTTCAAACTGATTAAACGTTTAAACATCTGAAAGTGTTTGTGTTGTATAAAATACCACACAATGATACTTGAGTAAAAGTACAAGTATTTTACCAAAAAATGACTTTAGTAAAAGTTAAAGTCTCCTTTAGGAATATTACTTGAGTAAAAGTSTTAAAGTATGTGATATTTGTTGTAGTTAAGTATTAAAAGTCAAAGTGTAGATTTAAAATGAGCAGTTAGATTTTCTGTAAGGACATTTATTAGGAGGTGACCTCCCCAAAAACTGCAGAAATGACTGTTGTATTAAAAGAATGAATGGATGTTAAATTTAGGATGCACTAGTCCAGCTGTTTCAGTTTATATACATATATCAAGGCTGCACAAAGCTTTTCCCCAAAATGAAAACCTATCTGAGGGCTGCGGCCAAATGTAATAATATAATTCATGAAATACAAATACTTCTTAAGTACAGTCCTTTGATTTGAATGATTCTGTCCTGCTGGAGTGTGACATGATTTGTTTGTGTACAAACTAATACACTATCAGAGTTTTATATATTTATACTTCTCATTCAACCACAGTTAAATTCACTCTATCTAGGAGGCTCAGTTTATATGGATAGTTTTTATTTTTTACAACAACAAGCTGCAATGAAAACAAGCAGAAATKRAATAAAAGTAGCTTTATACTTCTTGTCTTTTTAAAAATGTAAGGATTAGAGAGTACAGATAATTGTGTGAAAATGTAAGAAGTAAAAAGTATGCTGAAAAATAAATACTCTAAAGTACAGATAGCCAAAAATTCTGCTTAATTAAAGAAGTATTTGTACTAAATTACTTTACAAGTGGTGACTGAACTGTCAGCCTGGAGGCTGCAGGAAGGTCATCATGTAAAACATTAATCTATGTTTAGACTTCAGATCCTGGAGGAGGGAGCAGCAGAAAGAAAAACATCCAGTCCAGACTGAAGTGCTGCTTCTCTTTCAAATGAGTTTTATTTTGAAAAAACAAACATTTAATCATCCCTTTAATACATTTTGCTCATTATATTAAGAGTTTTAACCACTTCAAATTAACTGAATCAGTTTTCAGAGAAGTTCCATAAATGATTCATTTAATGATTTGTGAGTCATTCAGCCAACAGTTACATGATCACCCATCTCTCACCTGAGCAGGTGAGAGTCTGTTTACAGAAAAACGTTCCAAGTTGTTTAAAACACTTAAAAAGAGTTCAGATCAAATAAAATCATCCAGCTGCAGCACCGCAGGTCCAGGTGAGCCAGGCTCTGAGCTCCTGAGGAGAACACCTGGACCAGGTCTAACCCCGCCCACCAGAGCTCCAGCGGGCCCCTGCRGTCTGCACATGTCGGTCCGTCACCATGAGGCCGTGGTCGGTGTCCGGGAGAGGCCGTCCGAGTGGCCCTGTTCACAAAAACAAGATCAGGCTGAGAGGGCCACACCTGCCCAGCAAGGACCAATCAGAGCGCAGATCAGGTCAGGTCAAAGCAATCAGAGCATAAAGGAATAAAGTTCAGAACTTTTGTCCAGCTTTAATCATCCTAATGAACTTTGTTACACAGACATGTTTTGGTTTCAGACAAACATGTTGAAGAACATGTTTAAATGATGTAAAGAGTTTATCAGTAGATCAGGTTTCAGCTGAGCAACAAAGGGTTAACAGTTTGTTTGCAGCGTGGCACTTCTCTGTGGAGGAAGGGCCAAAGTTAAACAAACAAAGAATCTCCACTAAAAATCCGCTAATTTTAGTTTCTTATCTTTAAAAACKTATAAAACAAAAACTTATTTAAAGAAATGTACATGTTTCAAACATAAAGATAGAAAAAGAAGAATTCGGGGTGTTTAAATTAACATTAACTCACATTGCGCTTCACTACAGCCCCGCCCACYTTACCCACAGCTCTGAGCGAATACACCACCGAACTCCGTTAGAAAAGTGTCTCATTTTAGATTTTAACTGCTTCAGTTTAAAACTGCACTTGTTTTATGACTCAGCTGTTTAACCGAACACAACTTCCAGCTCCTGTCTTTAACTCGGCCGAGTCTTATTCCCAGGAAAAAAAGCCGTTTAGTGATTTTTCCGTGTTTTACCTCAGGCTTCACTCCTTGGCTTTCTTCTCGCTGTTCTGAAGTTTCTCCACGATCTTCCGCTCGTGTCCTGCAGGACTGTGGCGGTTCGTGTTGTCGCTGGCCTCCTTCTTGGTTCTGCCTTTCCGGGCTGAACCCTCTGTGGCACAGAACCGAGTCAAGTCAGCGTACAGAATCAGCATCAGAACCAGAGGAGACAGATGAGTTGCTGGTTCAAATCCTCACCTGCGTATTTGTCGGTCAGGCTGTAATAATCATACTCATCATAATACTCCTCCTCGAACTTGGAGGGCTTCAGGTTCTTCACGTCCACGTGACTCATGTTCGGTTTGGTTCGGGTTCAGGTCTTCAGTCTGTTTTGTGTCCTGCAGGTTTTTATAAGTTTGTCTGCGCTGTGCTCCTCCTTCATCACCTCCTCCTCCTCCTCCTCCTCCTCCTCCTCCTCCTCCAGCCAAAACAAATGTTGCATCAGAAAACCCAAACAGCTGCACGTTTTCACTGAGACGATTTCATCATTTTTGTTTGATCTCGTCGAACAACTCGACCCTTCTGGGTTTTAAACTTTAACTTTTTTCAACGAAATCTGTAAACATTTAATTACAACAAATAAAAACTTACAACGAATCAAACAGCTCACCTGTCAGGTGAGACACACCTGAGCAGGTCTCACATCCGGTTTGTTACTAAAGATATTTTACTGACACAGCAGGTTTCACCCTGACTGACACCCAGAGCCTGGTTCTGATCCAGTTAAACATTAAAGCCAGGAGGAGCTGATTGGACCGCTGAAGCAGCCAATCAGAGCCTCTGCTTTCAGATCTCATATAAAAATATAAACTCAAGACTTTATCCTGAAAATCAGTTCATATTTTAGGACTTTTGTAATAATCTGTAGAGTTAGACTCTTATTTTGAAACTCCAGGCTCAGATCTCTTCCTGGTTCGGATGTTCCAGAAGTTCAGCAGCTCAGACACACCAGTAACCGCTGGTCCACCGTGCTGCATGGTGTTGGATCTTACTGGTCCTGGATGGGTTCAGGTTTCAGGATGTTTGTTCAGTCTGAGCTCGGGGACTTTTGGACCGGGACAAAGTTCTGTCAACAGCTGATTCAGACAGATCAGGCGACACAAACAGGCTGACGTCAGAGCAGAAAGCTGTCAATCAAACAGTCCAGCTGTGATCTCTGATGTTGAGACTGGAAGAAACATCAAAGTTTCACCTGAAACAAACTCAGTAAATCTGAATGAATCAAACTGAAGTTTGATGATAAAATCTGCAGGTTTCTTCAGATTAAACTGTTTTTATTTAATCTGACAGAATCTAAAGTTTCAATCTGATGCTCAGATTTCAAACAATTGTCAGAATCTATTTCTGTGAAAATAAGGAGTTCTTTTCAGACCGGGCCTGCAGGAGGCAGCATGTGAACAGAACCAGCTTTATTCAGAACCAAGAGAAACACAAAGGTCCAAACATTCATACATTCAGGCGTGCAGAAAACAGGAAGAACAGAACCAGAACCAGAACCCTGAACGCTTCATCAGTTTGAAATAAAACAACATCTGCATCATGCAAGAACCAGAACCAGAACCGCTTCGTCAGGTCCAGATTTGTCCTCGCAGTTTAACTGAGGACAGACCGGTTCTGATGGACCCGGATCAGAGGAGCAGGTTCCATCAGAGCTGCTGTAATCACAGCAGGTGGTCCGGTCTCATGCAGGTTTAACGAGTGCTCACTAACGAGTGCTCACTAACGAGTGCTCACTAACGAGTGATCACTAACGAGTGATCACTAACGAGTTCCCACTAACGAGTGCTCACTAACGAGTGATCACTAACGAGTGCTCACTAACGAGTGCTCACTAACGAGTTCCAGAAATAATTAAAGATAAATAAAGTTTTAAACTGAAACAACTGGATTCATGCAGAAACATCAGTTTACACACAGGTCCTGATCCACAGCAGAACCTTCGGCTGCAGAAACACACAGGTCCTGATCCACAGCAGAACCTTCGGCTGCAGAAACACACAGGTCCTGATC
>NW_013953917.1:51697-55504 GCF_001266775.1 Austrofundulus limnaeus
GCTTTAGCTGTCAATGGCAGTATTAGTCAGTAGTCGTAGCGTTAGCTGCTAGTTGTAGCTTTAGCTGTCAATGGCAGTGTTAGTCAGTAATCGTAGCGTTAGCTGCTAGTTGTAGCTTTAGCTGTCAATGGCAGTATTAGTCAGTAGTTGTAGCGTTAGCTGCTAGTTGTAGCTTTAGCTGTCAGTGGCAGTATTAGTCAGTAGTTATAGCGTTAGCTGCTAGTCGTGGCTGAAGCTTCGTGGCAGCTCATTGGTCAGGATGTGCCACCGCTCCACCTTCAGGCCCTTGTTCTTCAGGCAGTCCATCCAGTGACGGAGGGCGTCTCCCTGGGAGCGGCAGCTCAGGCAGACACCACCTGGAGGACACAGAGTTCTGTTAGCGTCTCTGCTGGGTTCAGAAAGGAAATAAATCTTTTTACAAAATAAAAGACCCGTTAAGGTTCTGTATGTTTGGTGCCGGTGGTCTCACCGATGAAGTCGTTGGACCGACCCAGATCGTAGTCCCACACCGTCACCTCCAGGGTCTTCTTGGTCAGCTCCGACAGAGAGATCTCATAAAAGAACTCCTGCAGAAAGCCCAAAACATCAGAGTGTTACTGGTTCTGTTCATCTACCTCCAACACTTTCCTTAAACAGGATTAATGACAAATTAAATTATTTCAGAGGTTTTATTTTAAAGTTCATTCTAACAAGAAAAACCTTAAAACCTGAACTGAACAGCAGATCTGGTTTCACAGAAACTCCTCTGAACAGACTGACCCGGAGGTGATCAGAACCTCCAGCAGCAGCTCGTTAACCTTCGTACCTCGTTAAAGTCTGGGTTCAGGGTCTTCTTCATCACTGATGTTTTGTGTTTGGATTTCTTCTGGGAGTCGGGCTTCAGGTATCTGAGGAGGAGAATCAGACATGTTGGATGTTCCAGCTCAGGTTCTCAGGCTGCGTCTCTGCAGGACGATGACTTCCTCTCAAACTAGTGCTGAATATTTGACTCTGCAGCAAATAAAACACAACTTTGAACCAACAAACATCTTTTAGACCCTGCCAGGGTCCAGATAAAAGGCAGAACCCCACTGGAACCGTTTGGTTGACGAGGTGAAACTGATGAGCAGAGTGGCTGCAGCTGTGGCTGTGGGACAGGTGGACAAGTACTGAGGAAGATGTGGCTCAAAGGAACAACTGAACTCAAACCAGAAACCACAGAAACGCCAAACATCCTAAAAACCACAGATTGTGTCAAAATAAAAGCCTGAAAGTGTTTCCTGTTTAGAGGAGGTGGAGCTGAGGCTCAACATGGAGAAAATGGAGATTTAGGTCAAAACAAAACCTTTGTTGTTGTTTTCCTTTCAGATCTTTATTTTCAATAATCCTCAGGGAGAAACAGGCTCTGAGTTTGGAGCTGACTGAAGCTGAGACACGACGTGATGTTTCTGATTTTAAATCTCTGCATTCTGAGGATTCGTCACGGCTTCATGGCTCAGAGTCACAAACAATCAGAGCAGAAAACACAGATCCAAGATGGTTCCCCGCTGACACAACACCAGCCTTTCCTCCTCATTCATCCACTCAGAAACCAGACAGAACAACAACAAACACACACCAAACAAACAACAACAAACTAATGAAAACAAACAAACAACAAACACACAAAAAACAACAACAAACTAATGAAAATAAACAAACAACAAACACACAAAAAACAACAACAAACAATATAAACAAACTAATGAAAACAAACAAACAACAAACACACACCAAACAACAACAATCAACAACAGCAACAAGTTAAAATGACAAACAACAAACAATAAACAGCAACAACAACAAACAAACACAATAAACTAACAAAAATAAACAAACA
Organism: Austrofundulus limnaeus; assembly: GCF_001266775.1. Lineage (NCBI taxonomy): Eukaryota > Metazoa > Chordata > Actinopteri > Cyprinodontiformes > Rivulidae > Austrofundulus > Austrofundulus limnaeus. Next base: position 53,556 of record NW_013953917.1, read on the forward strand.
ACAAAGAAAATAAACAAACACATGCCAAACAACAAGCACAACAAACAAACAACAACAACTGATTGATCTTCACTGAGTGAAACTAAAACCACAAAAACATTTTAATCTTTGTGACGTTGAGATGTTTTAAGGTTTAATCTGAGAAACTCAAACAAATAAAATAAAAACAAACTGAAGCATCTTGAAACAGATCACCAGATCCAGATCCAGGTCCAGATCCAGATCTCATGAGATCTGTTACACATCAGAGTCTGTGATGGACATGATCCAGGAGAATTTTTCAGCTGGTCTCAGCTGGTCTCAGTTGGCCTCAGCTGGTCTTGGATGGTCTCAGCTGGTCTCAGCTGGTCTCAGTTGGCCTCAGCTGGTCTTGGATGGTCTCAGCTGGTCTCAGCTGGTCTCAGCTGGTCTTGGATGGTCTCTGCTGGTCTTGGATGGTCTCAGCTGGTCTCAGCTGGTCTCAGCTGGTCTTGGATGATCTCAGCTGGTCTTGGATGGTCTCAGCTGGTCTTGGATGGTCTCAGCTGGTCTCAGCTGGTCTTGGATGGTCTCAGCTGGTCTCAGCTGGTATTGGATGGTCTCAGCTGGTCTCAGCTGGTCTCCGCTGGTATTGGATGGTCTCAGCTGGTCTCAGCTGGTCTTGGATGGTCTCAGCTGTTATTGGATGGTCTCAGCTGGTCTCCGCTGGTATTGGATGGTCTCAGCTGCTCTCAGCTGGTCTTGAATGGTCTCAGCTGCTCTCAGCTGGTCTTGGATGGTCTCAGCTGGCCTCCGCTGGCATTGGATGGTCTCAGCTGGTCTCCGCTGGCATTGGATGGTCTCAGCTGGTCTCAGCTGGTAGTGGATGGTCTCAGCTGGCCTCCGCTGGCATTGGATGGTCTCAGCTGGTCTCCGCTGGCATTGGATGGTCTCAGCTGGTCTCAGCTGGTAGTGGATGGTCTCAGCTGGTCTCCGCTGGCATTGGATGGTCTCAGCTGCTCTCAGCTGGTCTTGGATGGTCTCAGCTGGTAGTGGATGGTCTCAGCTGCTCTCAGCTGGTCTTGGATGGTCTCAGCTGGTCTTGGATGGTCTCAGCTGGTCTTGGATGGTCTCAGACAGATCCACACCTGAATCAGAACTCCTTTAAACTGGTTTTCATCACAGATAAGTTCTTTAACATTAAAAACCCTCTCTGTCCATCTTCCATCTTCTAGTTTCCACCAAAGGTCAGAAGGATCCTGATGAGTGGATCTTCTCTGACCCTGTTCCTGTCTCAGTCTGACACCAACCCTGGTTCTGTGCATGGATACCTTCAGCTCCTAGCAGTAAAAGCCCTACAGGTGGTCCAGAACCTGTGAAGATCTGCTCCTCAGGCAGAGTCCACCTGAGAACTCAACAGTTTCTAAAAACAGAGTTTCACTCAAACCTTCTTACATTTTGACGTAAGGGTCAGAGAATCCGTTAACATCCATGGCTGCCAGGTGAGCGCAGCGCTTCACGCCCACACAGAGCCCGCCTCCAGGCCGCCCTTCATCTCCTCCTCCTCCTCTGTCAGCGTCAGCATCGTCCAACACCACCGGAGACAGAAACTGTAGGGACAGAAGAAGACGACCTCGCTCCTCCAGGCTGTGCAGCTGCTCGTTCTCCCACTGAAGACCAGATTAAATCATCCTGATCAGATTATTTACTTCAATATGATTGGTTTGTTTACTTTATTCTGACTGGTTTATTTACTTTAATCTGATTGGTTGGTTTACTTTATTCTGACTGGTTTGTTTACTTTAATCTGATTGGTTGGTTTACTTTATTCTGATTGGTTTGTTTACTTTATTCTGATTGGTTGGTTTACTTTATTCTGATTGGTTTGTTTACTTTATTCTGATTGGTTGGTTTACTTTATTCTGCTACAGCGCTGCCATTGGCAGTATCACTTCACCCCCTGTTAACAAAAGGTATTAATTAGGGTGAAC
>NW_013953917.1:63171-65542 GCF_001266775.1 Austrofundulus limnaeus
AGATAGATAGATAGATAGATAGATAGATTGATTGATTGATTGATTGATTGATTGATTGATTGATTGATTGATTGATAAAAACAGCTCTGCAGGTTTTAGATAAAGAATGAATCACACCTGAACACACCTGAGTGTCTTCCTGTTCATGTCCTCCTCTGTGATCCCGACGTAGGTCAGGGTTTCGTTCCAGACGGGGTTCAGAGAGTTTCGGATCGTTTTTGTTTTCAGTTTGTTGGCCTGAAACACAAACACAACCTCCTTCAGAATAAAGCTGATGTTTATCTAAACTTAGAGAATTTTTACTTTTTCTGTTTTCACATGAAAACATTTGATTCTTGTCAAGATTTCATTTCACAGTTTTAATCACAGGATTAACATCAGAAGTCAGGATTAACATCTGGTGGTCTCACCTTACTGGCTCCTGGCAGCAGGTGCAGTTTGACGTATGGGTCTGATAAACCGTTAAAGTCCATCGACTTTAAGCCCTGAAACACAGAACAGAACCACTGAGGCTTTTTATCAGTGTTACTCAAAGTTTTACAGGAAAGGATGAAAACACTGAGCAAAACTAAAAACTAAAGAAATATAAATTTCTTAACTTCAGACAGTTTGTCAAACCAAACAAGATGTTTGTTTCTATTACTAAACTGTATCAGGAGGACATGATAGATACATAAACAGAAGCAGATTTAGTTTCAATAGGTGGATTCTACCCTCTCCCTGGGCTGCTACCTTATCGTGGTGGAGAGGTTTGAGGGTCCCAATGATCCTAGGAGCTCTGAGGGGCTTCATGCCCCCAGTAGGGTCACCCAAGGCAAACAGATCCTAGGTGTGGGATCAGACAAAGTGCAGTCCAAAGACCCCTATGATGAACACAATAAATGGAGTCAGTATTCCCTCACCTGGACCCCACTCCGGAGCCAGGTCTGGAGGTGGGGCACGTTGGCGAGCGCCTGGTAGCCGGGCTTTTACCCATGGAGCCCGGTCAAGCACAGCCCGAACAGTAGATGTGGGTCCCCCTTCCCATGGGCTCACCACCTGTGGGAGGGGCCAAACGGGTCAGGAACGCCCCCCCGATCTGAACCCAAGTGGTGTTCTGTTATTGGACTTCTGTGCTCGTCATGGATTGTACATAACGAACACCATGTTCAAACATAAGGGTGTCCATGTGTGCTCTTGGTACCAGGACACCCTAGGCTGCAGTTTGATGATCAACTTAGTTGTCATTTCATCTGATCTGCGGCTGCATGTTTTGGACACTCAGGTGAAGAGAGGGGCGGAGCTGTCAACTGACCACTACCTGGTGGTGAGGGATGCTGTCAGGCTGAAGAAGGAGTCCTATCAGGTCTTTTTGGCCTGTGGGACTCTGGAAGCAGCTGATAGGTATCGGCAGTCCAAGAGGATTGTGGCTCGGATGGTTGCTGAGGCAAAACCTCTGGCGTGGGAGGAGTTTGGAGAGGCCATGGAAAAAGACTTCCGTACGGCTTCGAGGTGATTCTGGTCCACCATCTGGCGTCTCGGGGGGGAGGGGGTAAGCCACAACACTRTTTATGGTGGGGATGGTGCGCTGCTGACCTCAACTTGGGATATTGTGGGTCGGTGGGCAGAATACTTCAAAGACCTCCTCAATCCCACCGACACGTCTTCCCATGAGGAAGCAGAGCCTGAGGACCCTGGGTTGGACTCTCCAATCTCTGGTGCCAAGGTCACTGAGATGGATGAGATTCACACGGAGTTCCTTAAGCTTCTGGATGTTGTGGGGTTGTGTTGGTTGACATGACTCTACAATATCGCGTGGACATCAGGGGCAGTTCCTCTGGATTGACAGACCGGGGTGGTGGTCCCCTTTTTTAAAAAGGGGGACCACAGAGTGTGTTCCAACTATAGGGGGATCACACTTCTGAGCCTCACTGGTAAGGTCTATTCAGGGGTCCTGGAGAGGAGGGTCTATCGGATAGTCGAATCTGGGATTCAGGAAGAGCAGTGTGGTTTTGGTCCTGGTCGTGGAACACTGGACCATCTCCACACCCTCAGCTGGGTCCTGGAGGGTTCATGGGAGTTCAACCAGTCTACATGTGTTTTTTGGACTTGGAGAAGACGTTCGACCGTGTCCCTCGAGGACTCCTGTGGGGGGGTACTCCAGGAGTATGGGGTACCGGGCCCATTGATACGGGCTGTTAGGTCCCTGTAGGACCGGTGCCAGACCTTGGTCCACATTGCTGGTAGTAAGTCAGACTCGTTTCCAGTGACAGTTGGACTCCACCAAGGCTGTCCTTTGTCACCGATTCTGTTCATAACTTTTCTGGACAGAATTTCTAGGAGCAGCCAAGGTGTTGAGGGGATCCTTTTTGGTGACCTTAGGATCACATCT
>NW_013953917.1:66542-68297 GCF_001266775.1 Austrofundulus limnaeus
TGTCTGGAGAGAGGAGAGTCTGGGTCTCTGCTGAGGCTGCTGCCCCCGAGACCTGACCCTGGATAAGAGGAAGAAAATGGATGGAGGGAGGTGGATTCTACATTTATCTCACTGTTTCCATGGTAACAGCTGGTGTGGACCTGTTGGTCTCCATGGTAACAGCTGGAGTGGACCTGTTGGTCTCCATGGTAACAGCTGGAGTGGACCTGTTGGTCTCCATGGTAACAGTCCGTCAGTGTTTTCAGCAGGTGAAGTTATGATGAGCCCACAGTAGCAGAACTTCAGAACCCGACTGGGTTCAGTTTTCATATGAAGTCAGTTTCTGTCTAAAGATGGTCTGATGCTGCTGTTTGATGTTTGACTCCAACAAACAGCCCAAGTTTCTCCTCTCTGAAGCCTTTAGCTCGTCTCAGCAGGCAGCTCATCTTCGTCTGAAACTAGATTTTTGTGCTGCAGTCAAGCAGCGCTGCTGGAGGGGAAATTACTGACGTTTAAGTGGGTCCTCAAACGCCCCAGAGAGCAGAACCAGGGAGGGATGAGGATGGGAGCATTTAGAGACAGCAGGAGCTCAATGAGCTCCATCCTGGAGAATATGAAACAATCTGATTCTGGAACTAATGTGGCTCCTGGTTGTGACCCGGACCATGGCTGCTGGAGCCAGGAGCTCAGGTTGTCTCAGCCTGATGAGTCTCCATGATGCGGAGTATTGGTGGAGTTTAAAAACCTGCTTCTGGTTCTGGATGTGCTGACCGTCTCACTTAGGAACTCATTTTGTTCTCTTTTAAACTCTTGACCTCTTTTAAAATAAGAATCAGCTAAAAAACTTCAGATTATTTYATTTGGGACATTTTTAAGCTTAGGTGGATCTGAACAAATTCATTGTATAAAGTGCAGATAAACTTTATAATCTGACAACATGACTGTGTTAAAAAGGATAGTTTTGGGTAAAATCCCCTCTTTACTTTGGGTAAACTGATGTTGATCTGAAAAAACTTCCTGGTTAAATCAAGGTTTCTCCTGCACAAATGGACAGGTCGGACTTTGATGAACTTTTCAAACTGGCTYAGTCTCTGCAGTTTGACAGCAGCTCACAGGGGAAACCCTCCTTGATTTGCATGAAATCAGAGTAAATAAAAGTTTGGCTGCAGAGTTTCCTCACCTTGGCTCGGATCACGGTGCAGTGCAGCTCGCTGGAGCTCTGATCATATCTCAGCTCAAACTCCAGTGTTCCCAGAGCAGCTGTAGGGGAGAAAAGAAAATTATCATAAAAACATGATTTACAGCCATCGCACCAGTGGGCAGGAAAATGTCAGCGTTCATATTCTGCCAGAACAAATTGAAAGCATGCGAGAGAACAGAAGAGGAGCTCAGGCACACCACGCGTTCACAAGATGGAAAATCCAATTTAGTGCAGCAGCACCTGTCATCTGAATCCCAACACAACACATCACATGTCAACACAGGAAATCCTCCCAAAACCAGAGTAAACACGTTCATCTGGGCTGATTACAACCATGCAGACACACACGGTGTTAAACATCTTCATACAACAACACAAACCCACACAGTCAATACAAAGCTCAGATTCTCTGGCTCTTTATAACACAGTGGACTCACATTGGGCCTCATGCAAGAACATGTTCATATTCTTCCTAAATTTCTCTTACTTTTGCTCGTACAAAGGGTTCGTACGAACATGTCACGTCAGATTCAACAAACTCTTCTATCTTCAGGAAAAGAGTGTAAATGAGCTGC
>NW_013953917.1:69297-75451 GCF_001266775.1 Austrofundulus limnaeus
GGATGATGGTACCATGAGTGACGGTACGATGAGTGACGTACGATGTGTAATGGTACAATGAGTGACGGTACGATGAGTGATGGATGAGTGACGGTATGATGAGTGACGGTACGATGAGTGACGGTACGATGAGTGACGGTACGATGAGTGATGGATGAGTGATGGTACGATGAGTGATGGTACGATGAGTGATGGTACGATGAGTGATGGTACGATGAGTGACGGTACGATGAGTGACGGTACGATGAGTGACGGTACGATGGATGATGGTACCATGAGTGACGGTACGATGAGTGACGTACGATGTGTAATGGTACAATGAGTGACGGTACGATGAGTGATGGATGAGTGACAGTATGATGAGTGACGGTACGATGAGTGACGGTACGATGAGTGACGGTACGATGAGTGACGGTACAATGAGTGACGGTACGATGAGTGACGGTACGATGAGTGACGGTACGATGAGTGACGGTACAATGAGTGACGGTACGATGAGTGATGGATGAGTGACGGTACGATGAGTGACGGTAGGATGAGTGATGGTACGATGAGTGATGGTACGATGAGTGATGGTACGATGAGTGATGGATGAGTGACGGTATGATGAGTGACGGGACGATGAGTGACGTACGATGTGTAATGGTACAATGTGTAATGGTACAATGCGTGACAGTACTATACGTGACAGTGCTATGCGTGACGTTACGACTGTACGATGAGTGATGGTACGGTATGAGATAGCACGGTCATTTTTTAAATGTCTAAACTGTTGCCTGTTTTAAACCATCCATATATTAACAGTTTTATCAGCAGTGTTTCAGAATCACATCTAGATCATTTCTCCTCATCCACAACAAAAACCTGAACTATTGAAGTTTCTGTCAGATGTTTCCCAGAGCTTCAGTTGGTCTCTTTTTGTGTTGATTCCTCTGCAGTCCTGAACAAAAAATCAAACTCCCTCATCCCCTCCCCTCTCATGTTTTATGCAGGTCTTTTCAAGCGGTTCTGCTTTCAAACACCTACACTGACTTCCAGCAGCCTGAGGCAGCAGTAATGGGCTGTAGAAACAGAACCAGGAACACTGCAGCTACTGCAGAACCCACATGTTGGTGCAGAAATGTTTCTGTCAGTGAGAAGCTTCTATCTGATCAGAACATGAAGGTCCATCAGAAACGAGGTTAAACTCAGGTTTTCTGCTGGGATGAATCAGAAGTCTGGATCTAGAACCAAAAATCCTCAGAGTTCAGGATGAGAGAACCCTCAGCAGCTGAAAACTCTTCTCTTACAGTTTATTCTACTGAAATTGTAATCAAGTCCTTCCTGTGGCTTTAGATCTGGTTCTGGTTCACGTTTAGGTTCTGGTTCTGGTCAGAGTTGATTGATTGGTGATGACTATTGTCATTGTACGGAGCACAGTGACATTACATTTAAGTTCCTCCTCCTCTGAGTGATCATAATGTTTCTGAGCTGATTCTTAAGTGAAACTGGTCATTTTTTCTTCCTGGTTTTCTGTGAAGAGGAGTTTAATCTTCAGACGTTTCATTTGAAGTATTTCCTCACATTCATCTCCTGGAGTTAATTGTTTGAAGTGTAAAAGATGAAAGGAGCTGATGTTGTGATGTGTCACACAGCATCAACAGCTGGATGATTGTCTGAACAGAAACATGAATAATTCATCTCTTGTTCTGCAGCATCTTCTCAGCCCTCAAACCTCGTTTATCTCCTGGGACGAAATGTCAAATGTTCCTGCAGAATCTAAAACCTGCAGGTTTTCTTCTGAACGTTTCAAACAAACAAACAAACAAACAAACAAACAAACAAACAAACACAAACAGACACATGCCAACAGCGAGGCTCACTGCAGTCGTCACTGTCATCACTGTTGATCTCTACAGATGTGTCCATGCTGCTGTTCTGGGACAGAGACCCGCCCCCTCCCCACCTGCCGTGGGCCCTCAGAGGCGACAGCAGGTGAGCCCCACCCATCGCCACCGCCGGTGGGCTGAGGGAGGGTGGGGAGAAGGCGGGGTTAGGAGACTGGGCGGGGTTAGGGGAGACAGGTGTGGGAGAGGTGGGAGACAGGCGGGGGAAGTAGGCGGAGATCTGCCGGATGGGTCTGATGGGACCGGGACAGACGTCTATGGCCATGTGTTCCTGGATGGAGATGCTGAGCTTCTTTCCTCTCTGCACCGTCATAGAGTCTGAAAACACAAGTCATCTTCATCAGCTGAGGAAGACGAGTGGCTCGTTCAGTCCGGTTCACATCAAACCAGCAGTCAGAGCTTTAATTAGCACAAAATCTGAAAGAAGTGCTTTTCTTTAATTTTTCCAGCAGATGAATTTATTACCGACGGGTTGATGTGACACAGTTTGGTTGTGCAGCCTGCAGAGTAATTACACCCAGCTGCATCGTTAATCTGCTTCGTGATTAAACCTGAAGTCTTCCATTAAACAAACTGAACCAGAGGACACACCAGAGACCTGAAGACTCGTCACGTCAGAGCAGCTGATCTCCACTGACATCAAGCTGCTGCAGGTCACCAGAAGCTCCGCCCACCAACGACAATCCAAAGATGAACCTGGTCCAGAGGGGCTTTTCTGGAAGGTCAAGCTGGACTCGAGGACCACTTGACCAATCAGAGGACCGGATGGTCTGGACTGACCAACAGAACCCAACTAAAAGACAAGATAGAACTCAAGGTCCAACATCAAGTCCTGATCAGGTCCACACCCCAACGGGAACAGTTCCAGTTCCAGACAAGGTCCAAGTTCCAATCAAAGACTAACCTGAGACCGAGTCTGTGAGTTGGACTCATGGAACCAGGACCTCCATCCAGCTATCTAGAAAAAGGTCAGTCTTTAAGTCTGGGTCTGGACAACATTCACAACTTCAGACCAGACAGAACTGGATCCATTGGGGTCTGTGCAGAACCCTCTGTGGAACCTGATGAAACTGGACCAATGGGTCCGTTCAGGTTTTCATTTCCAGCTGCTTCAGCTGAAACAGAAACTAAAGATCTGATTAAAGTCCAGCTAACATTAGACTGAACCGTTTGTTCTGGTTCTGTTGGTTCTGTTTGAGTCCAAACCAGCCGAAAAACGAGCTGATTTGACTGAACTGAATGAATTCTTTTGTTTCTGGTTTTTAAAGAGATAAAAGTTTGTTTTCCTGCAGACACAGAAGCTAATTCATGCTAATGATGCTACAGGTGAATAAATCAGCTCTGATGAGCATCCTGCTGGACATAATGAGACATAATGAGACATAATGTTTATCTTCAGATGTATTCAGTCCATGGTGGAAACCACAGAAATATTCACATCCAGGAAGTTTAAAAACAAATTATTATCTTGGTAATTTTGTGTTTTTTTTTTTTTCAGTTTATCTGCAGACTTTGTCCTGTTTTAGCTGTTGTTCAAGCCTTCAGCTCATACAGGAAACAGCTGCTCTCATATTAGGTTTTTGTAACTTTTATACTTTTTAAAATATTTAACTTGATACTTTTAGCTTCTACCTTTTGTTCTGCTATTTTAGCCTTTAGCTAACCTTTTCCTGTTTCAGGTATGTAGCTGATCTCTTGCTACTTTTAGCTCGCGTTCAGCTTATTTCACCTTCAATAACTTTTTCTAATTTTTCTTCACATTGAAGCTGAAAGAGAGRAAACCCTGCAGCAACAGATTAATGAAGATATTCATATCAACATATTCATTATTTGGATTTGATCAGTGAGGTGGAGCCTGAACACAGTTAAAACTGAGAGTTGTTTCAGTGAAAAGCAGCTGAACAGGTTGTTGGACCACATCAGTCTACCTGAGATCTGAGGCTCACKTGGCTCGTGTTTCCTGCTGCTCACTTTCTGTCAGGCGACACAGACATGTTTAATTCAGGAGTGTGTGTGTGTGTGTGTGTGTGTGTGTGTGTGTGTGTGTGTGTGTGTGGGCTGGTTTATCTGCAGAAACATTCTCCCACATGAAAGCTGGGTTTGGTGCTGGTCCGGTCACTGATATCCCGTCTCAGTGGGATTAGTGGTAACGAACCGTCCAGCGCTGCTGGCAGATCTGAGCGTGGAGAGGTCAGTCTGAGGTCAGGGTGTCACTTTGTCTCAGGATGATTGAGTGACAGGTGTGAAAGGATGAACACTCCGGTTCTGTTCTCACACACGGTTCTTATTGATCCCAGTTTGAACAGAACCATTTCACCAACTGTCTGCAGCTCTAAAAGTAACATTACTGCAATGATGCAAACAAAATTAGCTGAAATGATGCTAATAAAACTAGCTGCAAGATGCTAACAAAATTAGCTGAAATTATGCTAACACCACTAGCTGCAATGATGCTAACACCTCTAGCTGTGTTGATGCTAACACCTCTAGCTGAATTGATGCTAACACCTCTAGCTGTGTTGATGCTAACACCTCTAGCTGCATTGATGCTAACACCTCTAGCTGTGTTGATGCTAACACCTCTAGCTGCGTTGATGCTAACACCTCTAGCTGCGTTGATGCTAACACCTCTAGCTGCATTGATGCTAACACCTCTAGCTGTGTTGATGCTAACACCTCTAGCTGCGTTGATGCTAACACCTCTAGCTGTGTTGATGCTAACACTGATAGTTGCGATAAAGCTAACATTTCTAACAGGCAACGACAGCGTTCTTATTTAAAAAGTCTTGCTTTTCTGAAATTTTCTACACCTGCTTTTAATTTTTTCGGCTGCTGTTTAGCTCAGAATTTTAACAGCTGAGTGAGAGCGCAGAGCCACGTGGAGAGAAATGATCCAGGTAATATTTGACCAGATGAAATCAGTTCCTACAGAAGCCGACTGTTTTCTGCATCTTTGTCCTTGGTTCCAGTCAAATCCCAGTGAGACTGCAGATCTCTTTAAGGGGTTCTGTTGAACACCATGGAAGATAATTATATGCAGAAAACATTAGCTCTCAGCTTCTGTAAGTTCCAACAGGAAGCTAAGCTTTGTTTTTGTTTATTTATTAGTCTGAGAGAGAAACAACATCCTTTCTTTAAAAGAGTCAGGAAACAGAAGTAAAACCTTCAGCTTCAAGCGCTCCGAACCTCTGGGTTGTTCAATAAAATATTTCAGATTCTGTCTTCAGTTCTTCAGGTTTTTGTCCACAAAGAGCAGCTAATTAAACATCTGCTGCAGGAAGAGGATTTTCTGCTGCTGACAGGTTTCTGCAGCTTCTTTCAGGGATTTTAAATCCTCCAGTCACATTAGAATTCCAGCCAGCGGCTGCATGCAGATCAGTGCAGCTGAGGTTTTCGGCTGATGTTMGGCTCATTTAAGCAGCAAACTGCAGGAAAAATGAAATCTATAATAAAATCACCAAAGTTTACAACAAATCAATGTTATGAATAATGATGACATCATTTCCTTCGACCCGAACAAAGTCCAGAACCAGTCAGAACCACCCAGTGTCACCAAAACACTTTGAACACTTTCATTATTTTTCTATTTTTTATTAAAATCAGATAAAGAGTCTCTGATGAAGATTAATGTCTTTAATTTATCTCATTAAGTTTAATTTGTCCAGATTTAATTGTATCCTGATTAAAGAGTGAATTATCACAATAATATCTCATTAGTTGATTTACTGGATTCTTCTCACAGAAACTGGACTCTTAGATTTAAAGGTTCATTTTAAGAATGAAATTTGAATAAATGTAAAAACATGTTCCAGCTCAGATTCATTAACATGTAAATTTTTCACCTCAGCAGAGTAAAGTTTGAATAAAAAGTTTAATTATTTATTCTCCAGTAAAATCTCTGAGAGAAAAACTAAAGAATCAAACCTGCAGAGAATCAGATGTGTCTTACCTCTGGTTGTGAGCAGAGATTCCTTCACAAACAAGTGGGCTTTAGTGCACGAGGGTCCGCACTAACAGGTGGAGGGATGAGCATCCGAGGAGTCGGGAGGAAGAGGAGGAGGAGGAAGATCTTCCTGACAGATTTGGATTTTTTTAACTCCTTCTGTTTCCGCCTCGCTGTCGAGCCGAGTGTTTAATATCCTCTGAGCTTCAGCATCAGCTGCATCGAACTCTGGCTGTAATCACACATGGATTAGATTAACCCCACACACAGACACACACACACACAGACACACACAGACACACACACCAGGCTGCAGATGAAGGGG
>NW_013953918.1:0-1106 GCF_001266775.1 Austrofundulus limnaeus
GTGATGACGTCATCACGTCGCTGCACGTGATGACGTCATCACGTCGCTGCACGTGATGACGTCATCACGTCGCTGCACGTGATGACGTCATCACGTCGCTGCACGTGATGACGTCATCACATCGCCCTACATGACATATTTTTCTATATGATGATGTAACTCCTTTAAAACCGAACGGCTCTTTTGAACGGCTCTATGAAACAAACGGATCCCTAAGATCCAAAGAGTCACTCATCCCAGCAGTAGGGTCAGGGTCAGACCAGTGCTCCCACTGATGGTCTGTCTGGATGAGCTGTAATACTTCATCAGGAGGCTGTAGAACCAGTCTCAGGATGCCTCCAGTGATGGGTCCAGCAGCACTGATGCATGGAGCTCCCAGTAGAACCACATGAGAAGGTGACTGTTTCAGACCCACCAAACTGAACGTGTCCACAGGACATGTGTGCTTCCTGATGGTCTCATGTGAGCTGTGTGAGCAGGGCTCAGTACTCAGGTCCAGTTTGACACTGTGTTCAGATTAAATCATCTGAATGAGGTGTTTAATCTGATTACTGATGTCCAGGTAAACTGCTGACCCTGACAGAACCGAGCAGAACAAACTCAACGTTCTACCAGAACAAAGGTTCTGTAGACACCACCTGCAGGAACCTCCAACACAGGTTGTGTTGTGACTGTGTCTCATGGTCACCTGTTCTTTCTTCTGCCTGTTAGTTAGGTTAGGTTAGGTTAGGTTGGTTAGTTAGGTTAGGTTAGTTAGGTTAGGTTAGTTAGGTTAGGTCGGTTAGTTAGGTTAGGTTAGGTTAGTTAGGTTAGGTTAGTTAGGTTAGGTTAGTTAGGTTAGGTCGGTTAGTTAGGTTAGGTCGGTTAGTTAGGTTAGGTTAGTTACGTTAGGTTAGTTAGGTTAGTTAGGTTAGATTAGTTAGGTTAGATTAGTTAGGTTAGTTAGGTTAGGTTAGTTAGGTTAGATTAGTTAGGTTAGATTAGTTAGGTTAGGTTAGTTACGTTAGGTTAGTTAGGTTAGTTAGGTTAGATTAGTTAGGTTAGATTAGTTAGGTTAGTTAGGTTAGGTTAGTTAGGTTAGATTAGTTAGGTTAGATTAGTTAGGT
>NW_013953918.1:2106-2958 GCF_001266775.1 Austrofundulus limnaeus
AGTCTAATGTTACAACTGATCATGTAGCTGAAGGTTGGACTGGTCCTGGTTCTGGTTCTGGTCCTGGTTCTGGTTCTGGTTCTGGACCTGAGTTCTGACTTGTAGTTTTAGTAACTTTGACATGTTGAAGTTAAACTCTTTAACCCTTTAAAACACAGAGAGCTTTACATCCAGCCTGCAGCTTACTGGACCGGTTCTGGACCTGAACCTGGTCTACAGGAACTGGACCTGGTCTACAGGAACTGGACCTGGTCTACAGGAACTGGACCTGGTCTCATGCAGTCTATCTGTGAAGTTTAAACTGAATCCAGTCCAGATCTCAGGTGCTGGTAGTCTGATGAGTCTCACCTGTGAGTCCGGGTCCGGGTCCGGGTCCAGGTGCGGTCTGCAGCTCCTGGAGCAGCTGGTCTCGGATCCAGCTGAAGTCCTGCAGAGCCTGCAGGAAGGTGGGGAAGGCTCGGGGTCCTCGGTTCGGCAGCAGGTCCAGCAGCTTCAGGGTCTTGGACCTGTTGGTCACCTGAGCCTCCACCTGCTCCACCTGGGCGGGGCTCAGGACCCCCTCCTGGAACAGGAACGGAACGATGGAGTCGCTGACCAGCAGCTGCTCGGACAGGTCCACCCGGAACTTCCGGAGCACGGCTCTGTGCGCGGGGTCCATCCCACAGTGGACCAGGACCAGGACCAGGACCAGGACCGTGACTCGACCCTGCCTGAGTCCACCGTCTTCTTCTTCTTCTGTGGTTTAATGACGTTGGTGACAAACTGCAGGTGTTACCGCCACCTGCTGGTGGGGAGGAGTCAACATGATTTATGTCCACTAAACTATTACTTTTCTTTTTACTTCTTCAAATC
>NW_013953918.1:3809-4509 GCF_001266775.1 Austrofundulus limnaeus
AGCTAACACATACTTACAGAGCTAACAGCTAACACATACTTACAGAGCTAACAGCTAACACATACTCTATGAGCTAACAGCTAACACATACTCTATGAGCTAACAGCTAACACATACTTATAGCACTAATAGCTAACACCTATGAGCTAACAGCTAACACATACTTACAGAGCTAACAGCTAACACATACTTACAGAGCTAACAGCTAACACATACTCTATGAGCTAACAGCTAACACATATTTACAGAACTAACAGCTAACACATACTTACAGAGCTAACAGCTAACACAGACTTACAGAGCTAACAGCTAACACATACTTAGAGCACTAACAGCTAACACATACTTACAGAGCTAACAGCTAACACAGACTTACAGCGCTAACAGCTAACACATACTTACCCAGCTAACAGCTAACACATACTTACAGATCTAACAGCTAACACATACTCTATGAGCTAACAGCTAACACATATTTATAGCACTAATAGCTAACACATACTCTATGAGCTAACAGCTAACACATACTTACAGCACTAACAGCTAACACATACTCTATGAGCTAACAGCTAACACATACTTATAGCACTAACAGCTAACACATACTATATGAGCTAACAGCTAACACATACTTATAGCACTAACAGCTAACACATACTCTATGAGCTAATAGCTAACACATACTTATAGCACTAACAGC
>NW_013953918.1:5172-5491 GCF_001266775.1 Austrofundulus limnaeus
GTCTTAATGTTGGTGAGGTCTTAATGTTGGTGAGGTCTTAATGTTGGTGTGGTCTTAATGTTGGTGTGGTCTTAATGTTGGTGAGGTTTTAATGTTGGTGAGGTCTTAATGTTGGTGTGGTCTTAGTGTTGGTGTGGTCTTAGTGTTGGTGTGGTCTTAGTGTTGGTGTGGTCTTAATGTTGGTGAGGTCTTAATGTTGGTGTGGTCTTAGTGTTGGTGTGGTCTTAATGTTGGTGTGGTCTTAGTGTTGGTGTGGTCTTAGTGTTGGTGTGGTCTTAATGTTGGTGTGGTCTTAGGTCTTAGTGTTGGTGTGGTCTTA
>NW_013953918.1:7929-8271 GCF_001266775.1 Austrofundulus limnaeus
TGTGGTCTTAATGTTGGTGTGGTCTTAGGTCTTAGTGTTGGTGTGGTCTTAATGTTGGTGTGGTCTTAATGTTGGTGTGGTCTTAGGTCTTAGTGTTGGTGTGGTCTTAATGTTGGTGTGGTCTTAATGTTGGTGTGGTCTTAGGTCTTAGTGTTGGTGTGGTCTTAATGTTGGTGTGGTCTTAATGTTGGTGTGGTCTTAATGTTGGTGTGGTCTTAATGTTGGTGTGGTCTTAATGTTGGTGAGGTCTTAATGTTGGTGTGGTCTTAATGTTGGTGTGGTCTTAGTGTTGGTGAGGTCTTAATGTTGGTGTGGTCTTAATGTTGGTGTGGTCTTAATGTT
>NW_013953918.1:9974-13124 GCF_001266775.1 Austrofundulus limnaeus
TGTTGGTGTGGTCTTAGGTCTTAATGTTGGTGTGGTCTTAATGTTGGTGTGGTCTTAGGTCTTAATGTTGGTGTGGTCTTAATGTTGGTGTGGTCTTAGGTCTTAATGTTGGTGTGGTCTTAATGTTGGTGTGGTCTTAATGTTGGTGAGGTCTTAATGTTGGTGTGGTCTTAATGTTGGTGAGGTCTTAATGTTGGTGTGAGAACCTCAGTGAGGTTCTATCTGCCAGTCCTACATCCTGGTTCTCCTCACTGTAAAGTGATTTTTAACATTTATAAACCGACTGTTTATTGGTTGGAGAAGACCTGGCATCATTTTTCTGGACACCTTGTTTTGTGTTGAAGATCTCCAAAGAAGATGGTCTACAAGAAGTAAGGAGTGGAGAGAACCGTGGTGTGGTGGTGGAGCCCACAGTGGAGAGGAGAGGCCCGGAAAGGAGCAGTTAGCCAGTGTGCTAACCAGAGAGCTAACGGCGGACAGCGGCTGTTTTAACAAGCTGACTGTGGAGGAGAGCGTCTAGCTGGGGTTCAGGAGAAACTATCACCAGGCCGTTGTGTGAGAGCCGTGTCGAGCAGAGAAAAGGATTAGACTCTGTGTAGAACAGCGTGGACAATATGGAGGAAATTAAAAGGTCAGAGAACTTTAGGAGTGTTGAGATCAAAACTGGCATCACAGCAACAACTTCTGATCGGTCTGTTTCAGGAAGTGAAGCTGCTG
Organism: Austrofundulus limnaeus; assembly: GCF_001266775.1. Lineage (NCBI taxonomy): Eukaryota > Metazoa > Chordata > Actinopteri > Cyprinodontiformes > Rivulidae > Austrofundulus > Austrofundulus limnaeus. The sequence goes on from NW_013953918.1 coordinate 10,692, forward strand.
AAGGTTACAATAACTGACAGAGACAAAAATACCTGAACTGGAGAAAAGAGTAGATGATCTGGAACAATACACACAAAGACATGACTTGGTAATTACTGGACTTAATTAAACACAGATCCTACGCACAGGTTACAACAGATTTATTTTCTTTTAAACTCCAAAGAAACAAGAAGCAAGAAGATGTTTTCTTGGTTTTTATTATGCCTGCACAATGTTTCCATCCTGAAGGGTCCAAACTGAAAACACTTTAAAAAACAGCAGAACAGTTCACTGACAAACCAACATTCACACAAACTAACCTGCTTCTGACTGAAACATCATTTCTGTCACAGAAAAACCAACAGAGAGAATAAATCTAAAGTTCCTCCACAGAACATCTGAGTGAAGAACGGTTCCTCACACCAAGAACGCTGACAGAAGCTCAGGAAGAACCCAGCCTGGAGAGTTCTCCACATTTTCACCAAAAGGTTCTGAGCAGGAGAACAATTCTTGGTTGAAGWTCTACAGGATCAGACTGTGCTGGTCTCAGCTCAGTTCCTTCAGGAACGCCCATAAAACAAGACAAACTAAAGAGAAAATTAACTGGACAAGACTGGGTACGAAAGGGACCAAAGATGAGCGAACACTGAGGAAACCAAACCAAACAGGATCAAATGGACAGAGAGGGTACAGAGTTGGAACAAAACAGAGGAAATGTGTGAAAAAGAGAATGAAGTCAGACAAATGAAGGAGCCTGGTCAGGTTCCTCTGGGTACAAAGTGACCAAAGCTGCAAAGGAACAAGTTGTCAGAGGAGCAGAGTGAGCTGGAACCTGTTTACCTGATGTTAGAACTGCTGACATCAGCTAGTTTCAGGGTTGTGCTGAGGTTAACTCTGGTTTACTGTCTGGTTCTTTCATCGTTCTGGTCGCAGATCTAAACTCCATCAGATCAGGAAGAAACTGACTTTCACCCAACAAGCATCACTGGGAGTTCTCTGCTARCAGAAGGTTCCACCACACAAGTTCTGGACTTACTGAATGGAAAGTGGAAGAGAGCAGATGGTTGTGTTTGGTTGGAACAGGAACTGGACCAGAAACAGGACTGGGGGGGGGGGGGGGTGTCTAAATTTCTGCTCTAACTCTTATTTAGAGGTGATTATTTGAAAGAATCCAACCTGAGTTGTTCCTTAGGTTCTGCAGAAGAGACATCAGAACCTACTTTAAATCTTCTGGGTTTTCAGAGAAGCTTCAGATGTCCATCTGAAGTGAAGAACTAATCTCAGCAGGAGAACCCAGATCCCTGCAACACACCAACAAGGTTCTGCAGAGAACACTGCAGGAAAGATGTGTTCGAGTGTTTCAGGCTTGAAATACAAAAGTCACCAGCAGAAACTGATTGGAAGGGAAGTCTTTGGTGATTGGAGGAGGATGAGTTGAGGCGTGAGAACTAAAGGGTGCTTTAAGGAACGGTGACGTGGAAAGGACTCCCAGGGATGTTCTCATCACCCCACTTCACYATGAGGATGTAGCTGCCCTGTTCCTTCACCGTGTATGTCACGTTGTACATCTTGTTCCCCATGTGCTTCACGTAGACCTCCTCACAGGGAGCCTTGGGCCCGTGGATACCAACCATCAACATGTTGGTTCCTGCAGAACAAAGAACATCAGCAATTAAATCTCCAGTTTCAGGAACCATCAGAGCACTTTCTTCACACCTTTTCTCACCTGCTTTGCTGCAGTCAACCGTGAATGCGTTCTTCTGACCGATGAAGGCTTTGGAGAGTCCAGCTCCACAACAAAGCACTTTACTGACGTCTGAAGTAAACTTAGGCAATGAAGAAAAAACTCCACCCACTGCGGCGCTCTTACTGATCGATTCCACAAGAACTGATGATGTCTCATGTAGGCTTTGACCTCCAGACAGATGAGGTCCTGCAGGAAGATCCAGAAACATTAGCCTATAAATCCAAAAGAATCTAAAGTCAAACAGAACCTACAGCCAGACACAACAAAGTGAAACTTAAAATCTAGTCCCTCTGAATAAGGACATATGTCCAGATAATCATCAGGATGCAGGTTCTCAAGAGGTTAGGCATTAAATAAATAAATATATATTATATATTATACAATACACACAGTCAAAAAATACACTGCTTTCACTGGGACAGCCAATGATTAGGGACTCACTGGGACAGCCAATGGTTAGGGACGTCAATGGGAGAGCCAATGGTTAGGGACGTCAAAGGGACAGCCAATGGTTAGGGACGTCAAAGGGACAGCCAATGATTAGGGACATCAATGGGACAGCCAATGGTTAGGTACATCAATGGGACAGCCAATGGTTAGGGACGTCAAAGGGACAGCCAATGGTTAGGGATGTCAAAGGGACAGCCAATGATTAGGGACGTCAATGGGACAGCCAATGATTAGGTACATCAATGGGAGAGCCAATG
>NW_013953918.1:14124-14486 GCF_001266775.1 Austrofundulus limnaeus
ACGTCAATAGGACAGCCAACGGTTAGGGACGTCAATGGGACAGCCAATGGTTAGGGACGTCAATAAGACAGCCAACGGTTAGGGACGTCAATGGGACAGCCAACGGATAGGGACGTCAATAAGACAGCCAATGGTTAGGGACGTCACTGGGACAGCCAACTGTTAGGGATGTCAATGGGACAGCCAACAGTTAGNGTCAATGGGACAGCCAATGGTTAGGGACGTCAATGGGACAGCCAATGGTTAGGGACGTCAATGGGACAGCCAACTATTAGGAACGTCAATGGGGCAGCCAACTGTTAGGGATGTCAATGGGACAGCCAATGGTTAGGGATGTCAATGGGACAGCCAATGGTTAGGGA
>NW_013953918.1:15486-18115 GCF_001266775.1 Austrofundulus limnaeus
ACAGCCAATGGTTAGGGACGTCAATAAGACAGCCAACGTTAGGGACGTCAATAGGACAGCCAACGGTTAGGGACGTCAATGGCACAGCCAATGGTTAGGTACGTCAATGGGACAGCCAATGGTTAGGGACATCAATAAGACAGCCAATGGTTAGGGACGTCAACAGCCAATGGTTAGGGACATCAATAAGACAGCCAACGGTTAGGTACGTCAATAGGACAGCCAACGGTTAGGGACGTCAATGGGACAGCCAATGGTTAGGGACGTCAATAAGACAGCCAACGGTTAGGGACGTCAATGGGACAGCCAACGGATAGGGACGTCAATAAGACAGCCAATGGTTAGGGACGTCACTGGGACAGCCAACTGTTAGGGATGTCAATGGGACAGCCAACAGTTAGGGATGTCAATGGGACAGCCAATGGTTAGGGACGTCAATGGGACAGCCAATGGTTAGGGACGTCAATGGGACAGCCAATGGTTAGGGACGTCAATGGGACAGCCAACTATTAGGAACGTCAATGGGGCAGCCAACTGTTAGGGATGTCAATGGGACAGCCAATGGTTAGGGATGTCAATGGGACAGCCAATGGTTAGGGATGTCAATGGGACAGCCAATGGTTAGGGACATCACTGGGACAGCCAATGGTTAGGGATGTCAATGGGACAGCCATTGGTTAGGGACTTCACTGGGACAGACACACTCTAAGGATCCTGTCCTTGTGCTGAGTCTGGATCTAGTCTCAAGGACTTGTTTTAACTTTAATGTTTCTGTGAAACTCTGAGCAGACCAAGAGAAGAAACACATTTCTTTATCTGGAGAACATGAGCAGCCTTGAGGCAAAGAGAAGACTCCTCATTGAACGGTACTGGTTTTTATAATGAAGGGAACCTCTGTGATCCTGGGTTCTGGGACKAGTACAATGGAACCTCAGACCCCTGACCCACCTGAGACTTTAGCTTTGAAGGGACTGCCTACGATGTGCTGGGGTCCTCCATATTTGATGGAGATCAGGTAGCTCCCAGGAGCCATGGGTGTGTATGAGACCTTGTAGCCCTCAGGACACTCCTGACAGTCCATCTTGACTTTGGACGGCCCATCGATGGTGATGGACAGTGCTCCGGTGCCAGCATTACACGTGTTGACGATAAACTCCGATGCTACACCTGAACAAACCCGAACAGTCTTTCAAATCGTTTTATGTTCTAAGAAACAGTTGTAAAAGGAAGGAGTTGGTTCCTACCTGTAGTTCCTCTCTCCAAACCCGGTCCAAAGGCAGACACGAGTCCCGGATCTCCGACCTGGCCTGGTTCTCCCACTCGGATTTTGAAAGGGCTCCCGGGAACGTGGCTACCGTTGAAGCGAACATCTATGGAATGAACACCGTTCTCCTTTGGAACAAACCTGATGGCAAATTGATCTGCTGAGACACAACAAAAGGTTCTGGTGATGCTCTGGAAGACACGACCCATTTAAAACTAACAAAAGGTTTGTTCAGAACTTTCATGAGAAACAAAACTATCTAATCTTTAAATGGGTTGGACATGTCTCTACTTCAACTGAAAGTTGGACACATAAAAGTTATGGGGTATTTGAGCTGAAAGATGACAGCAGGAGAGCATGGTTGGTTTTTTACTGAACCAACCAATTCAAGATGGCCTRCACAAAACCCTCTAGAAGTCAGCTGTACTGTATATGAATGGAGCTAAAGTTTTCTGTGGTAATAGCTGAGAGTATATTTCCACTATCTGTCCATGACTCCATTATTGTTCTGGTCTAAATGAATGTGTGCAGATGGATAAGGCTATCTTTAGATGTTTCAGYTGTTTCTGTGGGAAGTCTCACTGGACCTAGACCAGATTTAAGTTGTGAACTCAGTGGATTCAGTTCTTGTMGTGCTTGGTATGCCATCAGGTCTCACCGCTGTCCAGTTCAGTGATGTGACACTCCTCCATGGCTCCTGATGGGGTGTGGATCTTTGCATCGATCAGACCTCTGGCCCCATTCAGCTGCACAGCAAAGGAGGCCTCCTGACCCACCTTCAGACCCATCTCCTGGAAGAAGWCAAGAGGACAATTTTCTGTAGAGTTAAAGCTGGAAGAGCTGGTAGAGGTGGCTGTAGAAACAGAGGACTGGGCCTCCATGGTAAAGCTACTGCCCTGTGTCCTGACTCAGATGGATGGATGGATGATGGATGGATGGATGGATGGATGAATGGATGGATGATGGATGATGATGGATGGATGATGGATAGATGGATGGATGGATGGATGTTAGATGATGGATGATGGATGGATGTTGGATTATGGATGGATGATGGATGGATGTTGGATGAAGGATGATGATGGATGGATGATGGATGGATGATGATGGATGGATGATGGATGGATGAATGATGGATGAATGATGGATATTGAATGATGGATGGATGGATGATGGATGGATGGATAGTGGATAGATGATGGATGATGGATGGATGATGATGGATGGATGATGGATGGATGGATGATGGATGAATGATGGATATTGAATGATGGATGGATGGATGATGGATGGATGGATGGATAGATGATGGATGATGGATGATGGATGGATGGATGGATAGATGATGGATGATGGATGATGGAT
>NW_013953918.1:18311-28737 GCF_001266775.1 Austrofundulus limnaeus
AGTGGTTAGTGTTAGGCTAACTCGTAGTGTTAGGCTAACTCGTAGTGTTAGGCTAACTCGTAGTGTTAGGCTAACTCTTAGCATTAGGCTAACTCTTAGTGTTAGGCTAACTCTTAGTGTTAGGCTAACTCGTAGTGTTAGGCTAACTCTTAGTGTTAGGCTAACTCGTAGTGTTAGGCTAACTCTTAGTGTTAGGCTAAATCTTAGCATTAGGCTAACTCTTAGTGTTAGGCTAACTCGTAGTGTTAGGCTAACTCTTAGCATTAGGCTAAATCTTAGCATTAGGCTAACCTGATTTCTCCCAGACTGAGCTGTTCTCACCTGTAAGCTGGTGATGGTGAGGCGACGAGCGCCGTCTGACAGACTGGCGATGGGGACGATGAACGGAGAGTCGGGGATGTGTTCATCGTTAAACTTAATGGAAACTTCATAATCACCTGCAGAGACATGAAAGCATCTGAACGTTTCTGACCGGGTCTCAGTCCTACATGTTCTCAGATTSACTTCATCCAACTTTAAAGTGAAGTTTAAATCCAAAAACCTGATCTGGAGTCTGGTTCTGAGTCTTACCTGGCTCCTGGACCACATATGTGACTCCACAGGAACCATCCTTCCGGTCTTCAAAGGTGATCTCAGCCTTGCTGGGTCCTTCAACAGCGATGGACAGACCTCCAGCTCCGGCCTCTCTGGTCCAGATGCTAAACTCAGCTGCACAAAGAGAGGCACACAGAGAAAAGAGTCTGAAGGGTTCATCCACACCTCACAGGGCTGCTTCACACTGAGGGACTTGATTCTAGGCAGATCTGTAGGTTGTGTTGGTGTGAAACTCTGACTTTCAGTTCACATTTCTGTACAAACATGAAAGAAGAATAGAGAAGAAACAGCAGAGAAAGAAAACTCAAACTTCTGAGCACACCAGGGATCCCTGCCACTCCACGGTCCAGTCCGGTTCCTCCTGCCCGAACCTTATGGGCCCCTCCCTCCCCCAGGGGCCCCACAGTGAACTGGAAGGGGCTCCCAGGGACGTGCTGGCCCCGGTATTTAACGTTGACCGTGTGAGCTCCCATCTCCTTGGGGATGAAGCGGACGCTGTACGTGCTGTCCTCTCCTTTAATGATCTCTGCGTCCTCCGTCTTCCCTGCAGGACTCGTCACCTGAGCCGTCATCTCCTGGTTCCCCGCTTCACCTGTGGAGAGAAGAGGAGCAGGAGGAGGATGAAGGACAGGACAACATACTGGATGCATCAGGATGAAGAGGTTTCTCTGTCTATCCTGGTTTTATCAGTATGGAGTTCCTCAGGGCTCAATGTTTGTTCYCTTTTATTTGACCTCTTTAGATTTCAGCATTCACATTCTGTGTTGAACTTCCATAAYGTAACTCACATGTTAGGTTAGGTTAGTCCTGTAAATGTTCATCTGTTTTCTGTAGCATCTTTAAAATCAAAAACATCATCAAARTGCTAAACAAGTCCACTAAAACGAAACAGAACAAACCAATGAAACTATTAAAAACATCAAAACAAGCAAGTAGTACCAGACACAACAGTAGGAAATTATTATTATTATTAGGAACCATGAAGGAACATTAGAAAACATTAGAGAACATTAGAGAACATTAGAGGAATAGTTTGGGGCAAAGCATCAACAGTGAAAATTAGAACCTCAGCTCCACACAAACAAACAAACAAACAAACAAACAAACAAACACACAAACAAACAAACAAACAAACAAACAAACAAACAAACAAACAAACACACCGTCCTGCAGCTGCGCCGCCGGCATCCCGCTGAACCCGCTCAGATTTTCTCGTCCCAGAAAATCTCCAAACACGTCTCGGAAGGGATCTCCTCCGACCTGCGTGCTCTCCTCCACCCGGACCTCTCTCTTGGTCTCTCCAGCTCGAGTCTTGCTGATCTCGGTGCGCTCGGTCCGGGTGTAGGTGTGGCTGCTGCGGGTGAAGGTCCGAGTCAGCCGGTCCTGAGCAGAGACCATCTGAAACCAGTTCCCTGCAGCCAGGTGAAGRAGCGGGCAGGAAGGAAGGAGGAGAGGAGGGGTGATAAGAGAGAGATGATGAGGAAGAAGGAGGAGAGACTGAGGACYCAGCTTACCTGGGATCTTCAGGTTCAGGTCACAGGTACTGCCCACCTTGGCGATGGAGGGGGCCTGGCGTTTCCTGGTGATACTTTCCTTCATCCGACCCTCACCGAATATCTTCACCATAAAAGGACTTCCTGTTAACAAGAATAAACCACAACATGAATCCAACTCCATCTGAGTCCTTCCCCTGAGGGTCCACGACAGGAGAGAGTTCTGCTTGATTCTCTTGGTCAGCTTCAACAGATCTGTTGACAGAAGTCATCAGAACAATGAAGGTCAGGAGAACTGAGGAACTGTAAACCTCCATGAAGATCTCTCATCTGAAACAGTTCTAAACATCATCAAGTCAAACAACTGGACAGAAATAAAGTTCTTCAGACGTGTCTGGAAGACCTCATCTGTTCACTTCCAGATGGAACCACCAAGACTCCAGCCTACCATGAAGTGGAAGCTGCTGGAACACCAGTGAGAGACGTTTGATGGTCAGATGAGACAAAGACTGAGGACAAGAAGGATGCTTGGAGAAGTCGAGGTGAGGCCTTCAGACCAGAGAACACTGAACCAACTGTCAGGCATGGTGGTAGTAGCATCATGCTGTGGGACAAAGTGCACAAAATAACCGAGGAGGAGGAGGAGGACCCACCTCCAGATCTCTCAACTTCACCTTAAACTACCAGCTGGATGCTTGAGACCTGGACACAGTTGAGTCCAACAGGACCATGATCCCAAACACAGACCAGACTGATGGYCTCTGGTTCAAACCCGGGTCAGAAACAAAGAAACCAACAGACTTAAATGTCCTTTACTAGTTCTGCTGAAAACAAGAAGACGTGTCAAATTTCCTCCAGAATTCTACCAGAAGCTTGTTGATGGAGACAAAAAGCCTGAGGTCCAGGAGACACAGGTCTGCTGAGGGACGTCCGTACCTGGCACATGTTTGTCTGCAAACTTGATGTTGATGATGTAGTTTCCAGGTTCTGTTGGACAGTAGGTGACTTTACATGTCCCATCCTCCATGTCCTCACAGTTGATGTCCACTTTACTGGGACCCTCGATGGACAGACCCAGACCTCCATAACCTGTAAAATGCAGAAACAATAAGAAGTGAAAACCTAAATGTGGATTCTGAGCAGCTCWGTGGGGTTTAACTCCTGACCTGCTGTCCTGGTGTCCACGACAAACTTGGCTACCTCAAAGGTGTGTCCTTCCACCAGACCCTGACCGTAAACCTTTACCCTGCTGGCGTCCCCGATCTCTGACTGACCCACCATGATCTTAAAGGGACTGTTGGTCACGTGCTTCCCACTTTTCTTCACGCTAACAACATGTTCACCCACTTCCTTCGGTGTGAAGGAAATACCTGCGCAGCAGCAAGATTYAAGCAGACATTTATTTCCCTCTTGACTCTTCTTCCCTGGGTTTTGGTATTGAAACGTACTAACGAGTTGAGAAGTTCTTCTAACACACCAATGTGTCGGTTGGGCAGCCTCTTCAGCAGACATGGTTCCTCGTGTCCAGATGGTGCTCTAATGGTGGCCATCAGGCTGCTCAGGTCTGTCTCTGTGATCTTCAGGGAAACATCTGTGGAAGTGCCCACGTTGAGCTGAGACGTCCTTGTGGAGTCCTCCCCTGAAGACGGGGCACATCACGTTAACCAGGAAGACCTGTCCCAGAGACGTGTCAGAGGACATTCCGTACCTGTGATCTTGGTGGTGAACGGGCTGCCTGCAATATTTTTGTCATCAAACTTGACAATGATGTTGTAGTCTCCAGGTGCAGTGGGCAGGTAGGACACTGTGCACGTCCCATCTTTGTTGTCTTTACAGCTGATCTCTGCTTTGGACGGACCTTCAACAGCCAGAGACAAACCTCCTGCAGATGAAAGGAAGGAACTGACATCACAGAAATCATTTCCTTTTTTTCACTTCTGCTGCTAATTACCCATCACTTCAAAAGTCAGACTAGACAGTAGAAATCGTTTTTTTATACTCTTTTGGAAACGAATCAAACCAAATCATTTCTACTCTCCTGTCTGAACTCAGCCTTTTGTCTTGACTAGTCTTTTTCAGACTCTGTGCTGACCAGAAGATCTACATTTAGAACCCTCAGAGGGAGGTTTTACCTTCTCCAGCATCTTTAGTGATGATGGTGAATGTAGAAGGTTGGTTCACCGTTCCATGGCTCAGACCAGGACCGAACGCCGTCACATGACCACTGTTGATGGCGTCAACGTAAAACTGAAGAGGACTTCCTGTTTTGTACAAAAAGAACACAAAAGAACTGGATTTAAAACAGGCTGATGAAACGATTAGGAAGACAAACACCCACCTGCCCATTCATCCATTCATGGATCTGCTACAGTGTAATAACAATAATAACAATAATAACAATAACAATAATAATAATAATAATAATAATAATAATAATAATAATGTACATGTAATGCACATGTGTAATGCATGTATGTGTAATGCACATGTGTAATACAGATGAGAGAACAGCACTGGAGTCTTGCTGAAGTCAACGTTTGCTGATGACATTCTGCTTTATGTGACATCATAAACCATCTGAAATGGATTTATTCTGACAGAATAAAACTAAATCAATAAATTCATGTTCTCTGTCATGGGGGACAGAGTTTACCTGGGATGTGGTTTCCATCATATTTGATGTCCATCTCATGTAGTCCTCGCTCAGTGGGAGAGTACTTCACCGTCACGGTTCCATCCTTGTTGTCGGTGATGTCAGGATGAGCCGTTTGACCTGATGGCATCCGCACTTCACCTGCAGGACAAAACATTTGTTGTTCAGACTGAGATGTTTCAGGACATAAATCTGATCTGACAACTATTCTGCATCTGTTTCTGAGGACACTGAAACCTGACGGCTGTTATTTAAAAGAAAAAAAACAGGTAGTATACTCTGGGACCTTGAGCTCGCACTGAATTTCTTTCTTCCAAAAAACAAAGTTGAAAGAGTTTTTTATTTTTACCTGAAACCTCTCCTTTCTGCACGGTGAAGGGAATAACCAGACTGAAGGGTCGCAGAATGGGCTCCATCCCATCCATCGGACTGATGGGATCATTTGAGGCCTAAAACCAGAGCCAGAGGGGAGGAGCATCATTGACACCATACTGGGAGCTCTGGGATTGGGTTATGAAAGGGAAGAGGAGGATATCCTGACAGACTTGAACTGGTCCATCAACAGTTTTTAATGGTCCAAAACCAGTTAGCTCAAACTCACTGAACTGAGTCATCATGAGTTCTAAACTAGTTGGTTCTGAAAATCAGCTTTGACTTCTTGACTTGTAGAAAACTGATCAAATAAGAATGATCTCAAAAGAAGGGAAGAAATTTGAACAAATAAAACTTTAGACTTCAAATGATGACAAGTTTGACCTCCTTCCTGACTTTCAWGCAGCAGAACTCTCCAACAATCAGCCAGTCAATCTGAGGATGATGATGTTCACTAATAAAGAGTGTTTGCAGCAGCAAATAAAWGGCAGGTAAGAATGTAAAGCTGGTACCCATTGAGGTGAGAAGCCCGGGTGAGGTGAAAAGGACGGCTGCAACTGAAGTTTGTCACATGGTTCCTCAACTATTGGGTCGGTATCACTCACCTGATGAGGAACAACATGCAAACACAAACATGCAAACACAAACATGCAAACATAAACATGAACACAGTTAATATCTTCTGAAGCTGAAACATACTGTTTAGGAACAATGCGTACAAAACTAACCAAACATACCATCCTAACTTAAACAAACCAACCCAACCCAACTAAACCAAACTTAACCAAACCAACCCAAACCCAACTAAACCAAACTTAACCAAACCAACCCAAACCCAACTAAATCAAATCAACCTAAATATACCATCTCAACTAAACCAAACCAACCCAAAAACCAACTAAACCAAACTAAACTAAAACAACCCAAAAACCAACTAAACCAAACTAAACTAAAACAACCCAAAAACCAACTAAATCAAACTAAACTAAACCAACCCAAACATACAATCCTAACTTAACCAAACCAACCCAACCCAACTAAACCAAACCAACCCAAACCCAACTAAACCAAACTTAACCAAACCAACCCAAACCCAACTAAACCAAACTTAACCAAACCAACCCAAACCCAACTAAACCAAATCAACCTAAATATACCATCTCAACTAAACCAAACCAACCAAAACACAACTAAACCAAACTAAACTAAACCAACCCAAACATACAATCCTAACTTAACCAAACTAGCCCAAACTAAACTAAACCAAACCAACCAAAACCCAACTAAACCAAATAAACCCAAACTCAACTAAACCAAACTAAACTAAACCAAACCAACCCAAATCCAACTAAACCAAAATCTACCAAAACATAACATCTCAACTAAATCAAACAAACCCAAACTAAACTAAACCAACTCAAACATACCATCCTAACTTAACCAAACCAACCCAAACCCAACTAAACCAAACCAACTCAAACATACCATCCTAACTTAACCAAACCAACCCAAACATACCATCCTAACTTAACCAAACCAACCCAAACATACCATCCCAATTAAACCAAATCTAACTAAACCAAACTAAACTAAATTAAACCAACCCAAACAAACCAACCAACCAGACCCAAATCCAACCCAACTAACCAAACAAACCCAACTAAAAGAAGCCAAACCAATTAAACCAAAGCAACTCTACTAAACCCAAACAACAAAACAACATCAAATCAAACGGTGTCGACCACACACATTGTTGTCTCACCACTACGTGGAAGGGACTGTTGGGGATGTGCTCCCCTCCAAACCGGATGGTTATGATGTACTGCCCGGGRTCTGGAGCTGTGTAATAAATGTCAAATGTTCCATCTGCGTTTTCCACCACGTCCACATCAAGCTCCGCCCCGTCTGGTGTTGACACCTTACAGGTGACTTTTCCTTTCCCAGCAGCCTTTGCATCCACAGTGATTACTGTCTCCTCTCCAATCTGGATGGTTGGGCCAAGACCAGAACCTGATGAGGTGTATTTAAAAAAAAGTCAAAGTTGCAACAACTGAAGAGTTCTAAAAACACCCATAAACTCTTTTCTGATGCCCAACAGAAAGTTAGAATTACCTCTGTAACAATCTGAGCTGTGAAATAAACAGGCTCTTATTGTGAAGGGTTGCTTTGTTTTGAAACTCCAGGTCCCTGTGTTCTGCCGACCCTCTGACTGAATGAGCATCAATGGCAGTAAGTACCCAATACTTACACTTTTGTGTTTTTCAAACACGTGTTCCCACTGAAGGGTTCGAGTGCGTGGTGTGTCCCGATTCTCTGGAGTGATCTTCTGCTRCGCCCCGTTTGCACCCTTGATCCACTCTTCAGCTAAGCCTGCATCCAAGTGGACTTTGGCAAAGTGTACTACCCCACAATTCATTGCTGTATATGGAGTTTTGAATTAAAAGGCAGAAATATGGRGAAGTCCACCCAGCACCTTCCAGTCTAGTGGTGGCAGTAATGCACTTCAATGAGTCTGCCAACCACTAATAAAACCAAAGAAGAAGAAGTTTTATACTCTGYTGTATAAGCCTCCTTTAGTTCATGAGCTTTCTTGTCCTAGAAATGATTGCTTGTTGTAGTTGTACTATCACTTTTAGTAGTACAAATGCCAAAACAGCGAAAGGACATTTCGGATGTCGCAGTTACAACACGGAGGCACAAGTCGATGACGTCACCTGTACTGAACCCCAACCCCCTACGGTTCTACCATTTTTACACACTTGTAACCTGCACACTCAAACCCTCATGTGCACTTTGACGGGGTGCACACTTCACAGAGGGGTGTAGGGGGGTAGTGTGAGTACTGGGACCTGCCAAAGATCAGAGATATCATGAAGAATCTATGGGGCAGGCAGCCATGATAGAAACACAGGAGGAAGAAATGCATGCTGGGTAATCTACTGGTGACTACAGAATGTGAGTCAGTTGTTACGTTGAGTTCAGTTGAAGTTAATAACTGCAGGTTTTTATTGGAGACCAGGTCACTCTCCAGGACTTCCTGCTTTTCTGATGTTTGCTGCTAAATAAATAATCTTTACTAGTTTCKTGCAGCTCAGATTAATTATTTTTATTTTTAAATGTTTTTCAGCAACACATTCCATAATTAAAGGACACTCACCAAGTCCATGTCCTCCGATTGACACTGTAAGAAAACAATGAGTGATGCTGAGACCTTCAGAGCCATACAGTCAGGTATGTGAGCAGGAGGCTGGTGGGCGGAGCCTGACCTGTAACCAGACACTTGCTGGCATCGCCAGAGGGCACGGCGTGGATCCGGTAAGGAGAGTACGGAATCTCATCTCCTCCGTACTTGATGGTGATGGTGTAACGACCCGTCACGTCTGGAACGTAGGACACGGTGTACGTCCCGTCCCTGTTGTCCCGGATGTTGGCCTTCTTGAGTTTTCCCTCTGGGTCCTGGTGTGGACAGGACATTTGCTGCTTTTATCTTTGTGTAAACAACTCACAGGATCTGGTTTTAATGTAGGAAATATTCAACTATAAAAGTGTTTTTGGTTCTAAACATGCTTTTAAATCTTTAACAGAAAACTTTGAAAACCAGCTGACTGATGTGGATCTGTACGGGAAGACCAGGACGTGGGACACAAAACTGAATACAGGACTGAAAGTGAAAGTAGTCAAACTGAATTTAGAATACAACATAATACAGTTTCAACACTAATTATTTCAGACCMGAACCGTTAAATTCTGTTTTCATTTAGTGAAATTTGTTTTCAAATCACTTCCTTTAATTTGACGTTCTGACGATCCAGATTCAGTCAGAACGATTTCCTTCCCACAGATCTGAACAAACGTGTGTGTGTGTGTGTGTGTGTGTGTGTGTGTGTGTGTGTGTGTGTGTGTGTGTGTGTGTGTGTGTGTGTGTGTGTACAGTTACTGAAGAGCTGTTATTTCATCCAACAAAGCCAACAAAAGATGGAGTCAGTCTACATGTACACCGGGGGGGGGGTCTGTTACGGACCGACACACGGCTGACTTCCTGTTCTGCTGGACTTCAGCTGGTTGGTTCTGCTGGACTTCTGGTGGATTCTGAAGCTTTTTGTTTCTTGTGGTACCAAACCTGAGCCTAAAGTCCTCATCCTTCAGTTCTAAGTTCATCTGGRTCTGAGCAGATTCTCTACTGTGAAAAACACCTGATTTACAGAACCTCCAGCAGAACCAGAACCAGAGCCTTCTCAGCAGCAGACCTCTCAGTGGTTCTGCATGAGTGTCTCACGTGGTTGTGGAGGAGTTAGGGGGTTAGAGATGTCCTGTGTGTTTTAAAGGGGTGAGGAGGAGGAGGGTGAACATGAGATGAGATGAAGGCAGGTACAGGTGCAGGCCTTACGCAGCCTCTCCTCAGAATACTGAAGGGAATGGTTTTCTTTATTATGTGGCTCTCCCACACCCTCCTGCCCCAGTCCTCCACAAACACCGAGGCCTCTCGCCTGGACCCGTCCGGATCCTGCAGGGACAGCAACAAGCCTGGAGTTTTGGGTCGGCTTTAGGCTCACAAACAGAAAACTGAAGAAGACCCTCCAGGGTCAGACAAACATTCATCGGCTGCTTGTTAGTTCCAACATGATGATGGGGAAACCATCGGTTCCAGTTTAAGGATGGAATTACTRTGACATTTGGAAGGAGCTTCTGTCAGTCCTGAAAGCTAAAACTCACCAGGATCTGGATGGAGAGAAGTCCCTCCCCTGCATCCCTGGCATCGATGGTGAACTCCACAGGTAGACTGGCTGGGACTCCAGACGTGTTCAGGCCCGGCCCGCTGGCTCGAACTTTGCTGGCATCATGAGCCGGTAAGGTTTTGATCTTAAAGGGGCTGAAGGGAGAAGTCTGACAGCTTAGATCTTCAGAAGGATCAGGGTTCCTGAAAAACCATGCGACTCAGAGCAGACCTGCGAGGGACCTCCTGGTCGGCGTATCTCACACATACTGTGTACGGGCCGTCGCTGGCAGGAGTGTAGCTCACTGTGTGAGTGCCATCACCGTTATCTGCAATGTTGACCTGCTCAGCAACACCTGGAGGTACAACAGAGAGAGGAAACCCCTGAAGCAGTCAGACCAAAGGCTTTACAGGTTAGTTAACTGAAGGGTCAGTTAACCAAACACCGGTTAACTGAAGGGTCCATTAACCAACCACCAGTTAACTGAAGGGTCCATTAACCAACCACCAGTTAACTGAAGGGTCCATTAACCAACCACCAGTTAACTGAAGGGTCTGTTAACCAAACACCGGTTAACTGAAGGGTCCATTAACCAACCA
>NW_013953918.1:30773-32074 GCF_001266775.1 Austrofundulus limnaeus
CAACCACCAGTTAACTGAAGGGTCCATTAACCAACCACCGGTTAACTGAAGGGTCCGTTAACCAACCACTGGTTAACTGAAGGGTCAGGTAACTAACCACCGGTTAACTGAAGGGTCCATTAACCAACCACCGGTTAACTGAAGGGTCCGTTAACCAACCACCGGTTAACTGAAGGGTCAGGTAACTAACCACCGGTTAACTGAAGGGTCAGGTAACTAAACACCAGTTAACTGAAGGGTCCATTAACTAACCACCAGTTAACTGAAGGGTCCTTTAACCAACCACCGGTTAACTGAAGGGTCAGGTAACTAAACACCAGTTAACTGAAGGGTCCATTAACTAACCACCGGTTAACTGAAGGTCAGTTAACTGACCTCTGGTTAACCACCGGTCAACTGAAGGGTCAGGTAACTAACTACAGGTTAACTGAAGGGTCAGTAAACTAACCACCAGTCAAATGAAGGGTCAGGTAACTAACCACCAGTTAACTGAATGGTCAGTAAACTAACCACCAATCAACTGAAGGGTCAGTTAACTAACCACTGGTCAACTGAAGTGTCAGCTAACTAACCACTGGTTAACTGAAGGGTCAGGTAACTAACTACAGGTTAACTGAAGGGTCATTTAAATAACCACAGGTCAACTGAAGGGTCAGTTAACTAACCACTGGTCAACTGAAGGGTCAGGTAACTAACTACAGGTTAACTGAAGGGTCGGGTAACTAACTACAGGTTAACTGAAGGGTCATTTAAATAACCACTGGTCAACTGAAGGGTCAGGTAACTAACCACTGGTCAACTGAAGTGTCAGCTAACTAACCACCCGTTAACTGAAGGGTCAGTTAACTAACCACTGGTTAACTGAAGGGTCAGGTAACTAACTACAGGTTAACTGAAGGGTCAGGTAACTAACTACAGGTTAACTGAAGGGTCAGTTAACTAACCACTGGTCAACTGAAGTGTCAGCTAACTAAACACTGGTTAACTGAAGGGTCAGGTAACTAACTACAGGTTAACTGAAGGGTCATTTAAATAACCACCGGTCAACTGAAGGGTTATTGACTGGAGATTAGTTAACTGGAGGATTGTTAACTGTTAATGGTATCTAAGTGTACGAAACATGATCAGCAGAAGGTTGATTTTCTCGTCTCACCTGTTGGGCCATATAGCTGGACATCTAAAGGGGCCGTGCCAGCCTTGCTGCTGTCTACAGTGAAGGTCTGTGGAACGTGAGCTCGGACTCCACTCCCGAGACCAGGACCTGAACATCGGACCTTACTGGGATCAACCAACTCTCGCAC
>NW_013953918.1:32898-34331 GCF_001266775.1 Austrofundulus limnaeus
CAATGGGAGAAGTCCCAGACAGAGCAGAGAAGGAAACTAGAATTGAGCGGAGCTGCGTAGGAAGGCAAGGGCCAGGCTAATATTAAACCAGTGACGAGTTTGTAAATGCTAGAGGTCAAAGGTCAGCTGTGGATCCCTGACCTGGGACAGGAAGGCCTCCGAAGGTGATGTTGACATCATACTCTCCAGGAGTGAAGGGGATGTACTCCACACTGCAGCTGCCATCCTTATTGTCCTTACAAGACATRTTTGCCTCTGATGGACCCTCAATGGCCAGACCCAGTCCTCCGGTCCCTGCACCCCTGAGGAGGACACAAAACAGAGTGGGAGGTGGAGGGCAGGATTCAAGTCTCAAACACTCAGATCATCTTTTAATGCTACAAGAAGAATGTGGAGCTTTACTTGGTCTCAACAGTGAGACGGTTTGTTTTGTTCACCAGTCCCTCCTCAAGACCCGGACCAAAAGCTCGAACTCGACTGGGATCACAGCCCTCAGTTACTGATACCCTGAAGGGGCTCTTTGGGACCGACATCTCGTCAATGAGCACCACAATCAGATGCAAACCTGCAGGCAGACCCAGAGAAGTCCAGCTCAACAACACAGTGAGATACAAGTTCAACAAGTTGAATGTTTTCTAGAAATCAGAGAGAGGCAGGTCAGAATCACTGTGAATGAAAACACCTCTGCACCTTACCATTTGAGAGGCAACTTAACTTCTGACCCCATTAACTCCATAATCCTTAATCTGATCACAAAGAAACAGAAGAGTTCTTTGTTTAAACTCAGGCTCGCTGCCTGTTGGGGTCTGTTTCCGACAMTGCACTGGACTCCAGCAGATGACACGTTCTTATCTGCTGCTTCACACAGCAGCTGTTCATACAAGCAGTCTGCTGCCCRCCCATCCCCACCCCACAGTACCACTCACATACACCATCACAACACCACAGGTCCATTCTTCACTGAAATACAACCATCTGTTCATCTGACCCCTCCCTCACTAACCATCTTCATAGGGGGTGTACTCCACCCTGTATGTCCCGTCTGCCTTATCGGTGACATAGGCGTCTGTGTTGGAACCCGATGGGTTTGAGATGTCAACTTTAACATGGCTCCCTCCGCTTTTATAAAGAGATCGAACATCGACGATAAAGTGGGTCATTACTTCCCTCAGAACTCCTGCAGAATCAAAACACACYAAAAACATTAAAGAACAGATCTGCAGGAAGACTTCATCTTTTTACACAATTAAACTGAGACACAGAAACCCAGCAGAGTTTAACAAAAACCCAACAGAGTTAGACACAAACCCAAAAAGAGTTCGACACAAACCCAGCAGAGTTCAACAAAAACCCAACAGAGTTTGACACAAACCAACAGAGTTAGACACAAACCCACAGAGTTAGACACAAACCAACAGAGTTAGACACAAACC
>NW_013953918.1:34419-44641 GCF_001266775.1 Austrofundulus limnaeus
ACAAACCAACAGAGTTAGACACAAACCAACAGAGTTAGACACAAACCAACAGAGTTAGACACAAACCAACAGAGTTAGACACAAACCAACAGAGTTAGACACAAACCCAGCAAAGTTAGACACAAATCAACAGAGAATATCAGGTGGAACTATGACATTAGTGGAACTCACCTCTTGGTTCTACTCCTGGCCCGTACACCTTTACTCCGCTGGTGTCCACAGCTGGGTCCACCTGTAGGTGGGTGGGGAACTTCGGCACCGTGTGACCCCCATATTTGATGGTAATGGTGTACATGCCATGGCTCTGTGGGGTGTAGGTGATGGAGTAGGTCCCGTTGTTGTTGTCCTGAACGTGGAATTCAGCTTTGGTTCCAAACTCTGAGATGATCTCGATAGTAAGCTCAGCCTCACCGGCCTTGGAGCAGTCCACTGTGAAAGASCCAGTCTCGTTGACCTTTCCTCGTTCCAAACCAGGCCCACTGGCCATCACCTTGCTGGGGTCGAACATGGACTGGACCTCAGCCTTGAAGGGAGACCCAGGGACGTGCTGGTCTGCAAACAGGATGTTAATGGCGTACTCTCCGGGCTCAGTGGGCAGGTAGGATACAGAACAGGATCCATCCCCATTGTCCTGGCATTCAATTTTGGCCTCACAAGGACCCTCTACTGTTAGGCCCAGTCCACCGGTTCCAGCACCTTTGGTGTCAATGGCAAAGGGGGCTGGTTTCCCCACCATACCCCCCTGAAGACCAGGACCATAGGCACGGACCTGAAGAAGCATGAAAATGCAGAGAGGACTTCTTAGGACTGGTAAATTAAAGGAAACAAGGGGTTCAGTCAGATTCTGTGGAGATGGATCAAAAACCCTTTCAGAAGAAACAGACACAGAACTACTTTAGGATCAAAAGAGGACCAGATAAATTTTACTAGGAACAGATATGTTTTCAGACAAAAAAAAAAAACCAATTGTCTTCTGAAACATGGTCCTACAGGTATTAGTTTGGACAAAAAGATTTTTTGTATTAGTGGAGGTTTATAGGGACTTTGAAAGATCAATTTAGATCAAGACAGGTTTACCTGGACTAAGAGAAACTTATCAATACAGGTTTAATTTAACTGACTCAGGTCTACTGGAACTCAGAAAGGTTTAAGGTGACAGGTGAGTGTGGTTAACAAGGAAAATGACAGGAAAACAGACTGAGGTGAGATGAGAGAGTTATAACACAAAGAGAGCACAAGAGGGAGACAGCACACAAGACACAGATCACATCCTCACAACCAGGTTCTCGTAGAACAGGAAATGTTGATTTGGATTATTTAAATAAATGTTTGAAGTCCTGGACCAATCCTGGAGTTTAGGTGCCATCAAGACTGCCTATGTTTAGTATCAAGAGCTGCTTAAAGTCGGGCGTTTTTTAAGCTTTTCAAAGGAACACATGTAGAGACTTCCTCACCTTTGAGGGATCAGGGGGCATGATTCCCTCTACAGTAAATGGACTTCCAGGGACAGGGTTTCCATCGTAGCTGATGTCCACTCTAAATGGTCCTTCTTCAGAGGGGATGTACTTCACTGTGTGGACCTCATTGCCCATGTCTACCTCCAGCTTGCAGGGGATTGGATGGCAGGATGGAGACATAATCTTTACATCCAGTTCTCCTTGACCTCCAGCACCTCGAGTACTGACAGAGAACTCCTGATCCTTCCCTACGTCCACCTCTTAGATTTGTACACAAACACATCAGGATGGTCAGATACTAAAAATACTGCAAAGTGCTGCAGTTAGACATGGTTGTGTTGAACTGAACATATACTATATATTTTTGTAAAGAAATTCTCAATTCTATTTGACAATAATAAGAACTGTGGTTCAACTCAAAACTGCCAGCAGCGTCCAACAGACTTACTGTTGTTCAGGCCCTGAACTCTGACCTTACTCAGGTCCAGTGAGGGGGCCACAGTGATGCTGAATGGGCTTTTGGGGATGGGGTCTCCTCCATGACACACAGTGATGGACGTGTTCCCCTGGGAGACAAAGACTCTAGTTAATTCTGGWGCATCAGTCCAGTTAACTCCAGCTTCTCAGTCTGGTTAGTTCTGGTTTTCAGTCTGGTTCCACTCTTCGGTCGACATGTTACCTGCTGCACGGCAGTGTATCGGACCGTGTATGAGTAGTCATGATTGTCGATGATCTCAAAGTCTCTAACAGCTACGCCTTTTGCTGGCCCAATAAAATGGACCTCAGGTTTGGCTTTTCCAGCTCCTTTTGTGTAGATGTTGAAGTGAGTGGGTTTTCCAACCTCTACACCTGCACAGGTAAGACAGATAACACAAATTTTAGCCACAGTGTCAGATTCTGAGATGAAAGTCTTTTGGTTGCTGCTTATTTGATACATTTTGTGCATCTTCGTATTGTTTTATRGGTCTTTGGGTTTGTTTTCTAGTCTTGACTGGTGGTCTTGACCTGAACAAAGTCCACATCTAGAGTTTTGAGTGAATAATATAAAAACACTCCCCTGTCCTGGTGAGTCCAGGTCCCTCTGCTCGAACTTTAGCTGCATCATGGGAAGGATCCACCTTTATTCTGAAGGGGCTGATGGGAATTTCCTGTTTTTAATCAAARAGATGATAWGTTTCACTAGTTTACTTTCKACCCAACCTGTTGTCAGAAGATTAACTACCTGCTGACACACTCACCTGATCAGCGAACAGCACCATTATGGTGTACTGACCTGGTCCRGGAGGCATATACTTGACTGTGAATGTATCGTTGTCGTTCTTGATGATGTCAAAGTCAATGTCAGCCTCCACAGGTCCAACCACACCAGGAGCACACTTGATCCCGATGCTGACGTCACCTGGCAGGAGAACAGATAGTTTGTGACTTTAAGAGTTAATAAACCATCTTATTTCTGGATGAGGCCGAACACCATTTATTTCAATCTGTAAAAGTCACAAGATGGAAATGATGTAAGAACACTGTTCACCCAAAGAATCCTAAAATAAAGTTTCCTCTGCACATCTTGAATTAATAAGAGTTGCATAAATTTCCTGGAAATTAGGGTTACCTTGAAGTTATTTCCAATGAATGCAGAAGACAAGGTAATGTCTAGCATATGTGGAGACAAAGTGGATGTAATGTTGGAGCATGTCTCACCCTGTCCTGCCTCACTGCAGTCCACAGTGAAGTATGTTGGCTCGTTGGCCTTCAGTCCCGTCTTCTCAACACCTGGACCATAAACCTTCACATTCTCTGGATGGCTGCCCTCTCCGATCATCACCTGACCATGAACAGWTCAACAAAAATTAGACTCAAATACATTCCAGTTTGTTCCACACGTTGTGTACTTACAAATCAAAAGGATCATTTTACCCAAAGTTCACAGTTCAACAGATCTGAGTCTACTACTCATCATAACTGTTTCATTTAACTGTAACATTTCTGAGGTCATAGTTTCATCTGAAAAGACTCAGACTGATGAAGACAACAGGCCAGGAACTTTTCACTTTGATTTGGAGGTGAACCATTTCTTTTAAAGGGATCTGGGACTGTAAGGTTAGGTTTAGGGTCGAAGAATCTGGTAGGAGTTTGGTTTTAATGAACCCCTGAAGGGTTAGTTAGAGTTAGTGTTGGGGTAAGGGTTGAGGAGTCTGGCAGGTGTTTGGTTCAGGTGGTGTCAGATGGTTTTATACCCTGAAGGGGCTGTTGGGCACACTGACTTCAGCCCAGGTGATGATGATGGTATGTTTGATGGGTTTTGTAGGGATATAAAGACAGAAGTAGGTGCAGTCTCCATMATCTGTGATCTGGATGTCGATGGGGAAACCATCTGCATCCTGAAGAAACAAACATTTCATTAAGCCTCAGTGCAGTTTGTTTTTCAGGAAACTAGAAGATGACAGAAGCTTTAAGTTCTGACCTGAGCATATATTTTCAGCTCCCCTCTTCCTGCTCCACTGCTGTCAATGGTGAAGTCTGCTGGTTTGTTGATGATGCAGCCCAGAGGCTCCAGACCAGGTCCGTAACATTTCACCTGAGGAGCAGAGAACACTCAACATGTTGAGCTTTACAGTTCAATGTCTGGGATCGATGGAAAGCAGTGAGCTCTGACCTTCTCAGGAAACACATCAGTGGCAGCAGGCAGGATGTGAGCCATAAAGGGGCTGTCCTTGATGTCTTCATCATCACATATGACATGGACGGCGTAGTTGCCTGCTTCAGTAGGCCAGTATCGGACATCACATGACCCGTCGCCTTTGTCATCACATTCAATCTTAGCCTGGGAGGGGCCCTCAATGGAGAAACCTGCAAAAACGATGGGTCCACATGGTTTTAGAACCATGACTGTGAAGAGAAACTGTTCAACATTTATTTTAGAAATATGTTTTCTGATGACACTACTTTTTATTTCTATTAAAAACACAAAATCAGTTAAAAATAATCAGGTTTCATTTAACAAAATAAATAAATAAAAACTGCTGTTTAGCCAAAATCTGGAATTCTAGTTTAAACTGAATGAAAGTTTGTTGATTCAGGACTCTGATCCTAAGACTTAAAGAAAAATGGACTTTTTGTGGTGAAGATGGAGCTGAGCTGTAAGGAGAAACTCTCTGTTTACAGATCAGTCTACGGTCCTACCCTCACCTATGACCATAAACTTTGGGTAGTGACCGAAAGAACGAGATCATGGAAACAAGCGGTCAAAATGAGTTTCCTCTGCAGGGTMTCTGGACTCTCCCCTGGACATAAGCTGAGAGGTTCAGTTCTCCAGGAGYGACRCAGAGTAGAGCCGCTGCTCCTCCACGTCCAGAGGAACCAGCTGAGGTGGTTCATCTGGACGCCTCTCTAAGGAGGTGCTTCAGGCCAGAAAAACAGACAAAACTTCTGATCACCAGTCAGCTCCTCTCTAATTCACTCTCTCATGCTTGTGACCAAAACARGTCTGGTGTGGACCAGACCAACAATGACCTTCAGGTCCCCAGGAGGGATTTAGCTCATCATAGTTTCAAAGTTTGGAACTCCACACTTTTCAGTTTGAACTGATAGAACTCCTGAGAAAGGAACCGTCTTCAAAAGCTGGAAAATGGATCCAGTTGTTTTGTTATAAAAARAATATCTAGTAAAAATGTGTTCTTTCTCCTGGTCTCATTCAGATATCTGGACCTGTACAAAATGATAAAACAAAGAATCTGGATTCTGGTGGAGGTCAGAGGTTCTAATGGGTCAAAGCCTGAGCAGAACCTTTGTGTTGCTGCAACATACCAAGAGTTCCCACTTCTGTACCGATGGCTTCCACCACAAAGTTGGCACTCTTCCCCACCATACCGGTCTCTAGACCTGGACCCCATGCCCTGACCTTCTGAGGTCCTGCCTCCCCGCTAACATGGACCTCAAATGGGCTGAAATACAAAAACAGTTTGTTTACATCTCTGAACGAGTCAAATCTTCTCAGATCCCAGGAGAACCTCAGGGATCCATTGTCGGACGTCTACAGTTGTTTTTTAACAGCATAATTTGGTCAAACAGACGTCCAACACAACAAAACATCCCATCCAGCCCTGTGGGACTCACCTGCGTGGGATGCTGTGTCCTCCCCAGCTGATGGATATGTCGTATGTTCCTGAGCTGATGGGGTAATAATTACACTCAAACACTCCGTCTTCCATTGGCAGCACCTTCACCGGCTCCTCCAGGCCCTCTGGTGATCAAACAGAATGTAGAGTCAGGCTCACTGAGTCAGATATAAAGCTGCCTTTCAGACAGATGATCAAACATGTAGAAACTCTGAATCATTTACTTCTTCAGGCTTTTATTTGTCTGTAAATTAACCAGTGAAAACAAACTTCAACCCAGCTGGTGATAAAAGGTTTGGACATTGATTAAAAGCAGAAAATCCTTTTCAATCAGCGGTTGTTGTYTAGTGATGAGCTGTGACGGGGGTCTGAGGGTCTTACTTGGTCCCTTCACGCTGACCTTCAGCTCCCCACTGCCGCCTCCTTTGGTATAAACTTTAAAATCTGCCACTTCCTTCACCCTCAGGCCCTTCTGCTGCAGACCTCTGCCCAGGGCCCGGCAGGCGTTTGGGTTACAGGCTGTCAGAAGCAGACAGAAGAATCCAACAGTGTGACTCGGTCCGGTCCAAACGTTACAGAACCATCAGGAACACATCAGAGGTTCAACAGAACTTTAACTCAAAGAAAAGAATGGAAGATTTAAACCCAGTTTGTTACAGTTCAAACATGTGATTGGGTCGGACACACTCAGAACTGCAGGAGGTTCTGTTAGTCAGCTGATCAGCACCGCTGGAACAGGCTCATTAATGAAGCTGAAACCAGAACATTTGGATCTGCAGCTGCTGAAAACAAGACCGAATCAGAAAGTTCGGATTATAAACAGCTGCAGGGAAGGAGCTACAGTGTGTGTGTGTCTGTGTGTGTGTCTGTGTGTGTGTGTGTGTGTGTGGGGGGGGGGGGGGTGCTGTTTGAAGACCAGCACCATGACTAAACACACCAAGTTGTTAACATAACCTTCATGAATTTTCTAATCCATTTATCTAAGTATTATTTTAGCGTATTTCAGCTGATTAAAGAGCTAAACCTGTTAGCTATGTTGCTTAGCATCCTGGTGTTTGACCCAAACAGAAGGTAAAACATGGTAATCTTAGCAGGCCACACTCCCTCCCCTCTGCTTCTAAAGCCCCTCCCCCAAAAGGCAGTGCCACATTTCTAACAGAGAGCTGTGATTGGCTGACAGGAGGCCCTGATTAACAACAACCACTTTAACACGAAACATCTAGAAACTTCTTAAAGCTTCAAATACGACCAGAATCAAACAGATCCAAATATTCTCTGCAGAGAAGATGAAAGAAATATTATTCTGTTAAAAAGCACCCCCGACCCCCCCACCCCAAACCCCCCGTTTGAGTAGAAAAGCAACAGAAGATCTGAGGACCAAGCAGAGCCAGCACATGCTGTGAAGCTGTGGAGATCCAGTCAGACCACCCAGGTAGGACCAGGTGAACACAGGCAGAGTCCAGTCAGACCCCCACCCCAGGTCCCAGACCTGTACTAACTTGGTCGCCTTGGTTTTGGAGGAGTTGGTGGGGGGGCTCTCCTGGTCTTGTCTGAGGGGGAGCTGCGTACGGACTGAGGTACCAGAGACCCGGGGACAGGGGTGCTCTGTGGAACTGAA
Organism: Austrofundulus limnaeus; assembly: GCF_001266775.1. Classification (NCBI taxonomy): domain Eukaryota; kingdom Metazoa; phylum Chordata; class Actinopteri; order Cyprinodontiformes; family Rivulidae; genus Austrofundulus; species Austrofundulus limnaeus. The sequence goes on from NW_013953918.1 coordinate 41,610, forward strand.
GGAGGGAACAACAGTCACCATCAATTTAACACCAGGCATGAGGACTGACCCTCCAGACCTGCAGGCCAGGAGGACTGACCCCTCCAGACCTGCAGGTCTGGGTCCATCTTAAGGACCAGGACTCAGAGTGTCCTGCAGGTTTCAGGCTCCTTCAGACCAGARACGGGTCCAGTGGGACGCTGATGTTCAGCACATGTYGACCTAAAGAAGAGTGCAAGGTTAGAGACCAGGGGGTCTGGTATGAAGCCCACCTTCAGAGACGTGGACGGTGAAAGGACTTGTGGGGATCTGCTGCCCTGCAAAGGTCACGTAGACCGTGTGGGGACCCTCCAGGACCGGAATATAGGTGCAGCGGAAGATACTGTCCCCTCTGTTCTCCAGGACAATCTCCACCGTGTCCCTGCGGCTGTTTGAGTCCACGATGATGACGCCCACGTCTCCAGAACCCGCCCCTGGAGGACAGACGGAGGACAAGAGGACCTTTGAGCTCTGGACAAAGACTGCGGTCATCTGTGAGACCACCGACAGATGACTCAGGAGAGCAGAAACTTTTTGATCTGTATTCATCTTTAACTATTGTTGGAAGATTGARTTTTYTTAAACMGGTTAGMYTTAGGGTAACACTAAGCCTAACTARATGTTAACAAGAAACAAGTCCAGAATTACCTGCAGTATAAATGTCAAAGTATGTCGGTTTGTTGGCCACGTTCCCCACAGACTGCAGTCCTGGACCACGGGCCTGGACTCGGRTCGGGTCCCCCATGGCCTTGGAGACGTTCACCAGAAAGGGACTTTTATCAATGTCCTGCCCACCAAACAGAACCTTCACCTTCAGAGACACGGAACCYAACGCTTAGAACCTTTGAGTCACTCAGTGTCCTGTTCAGGGTTCTGTACAAGGTTCTGTTCAATTCAATTCAGTTAGGGCCAAGTCACAACAACTGTCTCAGGGCACTGTACATGAAAAAATGTCTGTGAATGTCTCAACAGGCGCCATTCTGAAGTCCTTCTACACAAACGATGTTGAAGCACACTATGTATTACTCTGTGACCATAGATATCCATGGTAGATACAGTACCTTTTGGTGGGCGATAGCATATGCATCGTGGCCAATAGGCAGCGTCAGGACGTAGGGCATCTACCTATGGTATATGATGTCTGTGCTTCTGACTGTGGTACGGTAACCGTAAAACCTGTTATATAGTTGATGCGCTGAAGGCGGCGTGAGGGTGTGTGCTTGCAAAGTACTAGAATCGCGCCATCCCCACACCTGTATGTTAGACCCATGCTGGGTCAAAATTATTACATAAGGCACACWGGATTAAAAGGTGCATTGTCTATTTTTGAACAAATGTAAGGATTTTAAAGCCACATTATAGTCCAAAKAATACGGTACTCAAAACCTGAAAGTACAAATGAAGGTAACATCTCCTGAGGTCCAGATATCTGAGGAACTTCTACACATGGTTGTTSTTTCTAAGACTCAGTACTTAAAACACAGGACACCTAAGAGTTTGAGGTGGTTGGACTGACTCCACGGATCTGATCCTTTTGGAGAACCAGAACAGGAATGGCTGTTTGAGGTTTAGTACTCAGTACTCACTGATACTCAGGAACTTTTGAACTTTTAGTTTTTATGGTGGACAACCATCAGAGTCACCACCTGTATTCATATAAACTACATTACCCAGAAGGCTGAAAACAGGAAGTCAGATTTGGATCAGATCCAGGGAGGACCACCTTTGTACTGTGGAGTCCTTGTCAAATAAATTGAAACTACATTTCCCATCATGCTCTGGGACAGTTTTCACCTTATGGAGACCCTCCACTTTGGGCAGGTAGACCACATCATAGGTTCGGTTCCTGTCGTTGTTGGGGATTACTCGGGCCTGACAGGAGAGGACTTTATTAATCAGCATGAAGCTGGGACTCTGAAGGGACAGACTGTGCAGACTCAGACCTCCTCTGTGTGTCCCTCTGGGTCCTCCACATAGACCAGGACTTCACCCATTCCAGCCTCCACTGTCTCCACCAGGAACTCTGCTGCTTTCAGAACCTTGTTGCCTCTGGACTCGACCCCTGACACAAAACACAACACCARCATCAGTCTGACTTGGACCTGAGACCACCTTCATGTCCTGTACTACAAGAATCAGAACCAGTCTAGTCTCACCTGGTTTAGTTTGGAAATAATAACAGACTCTATTTTCCCATCAATTCATTCTGAAACCTAGAAACAAAAAAAATCTTCCTTCTCTCTTTGGTTGGTTTTGTTCTCTTACAGACAAGGATCTAAGAGCAGGTCTGGACAAGTCTCCACTCACCTGGTCCAAAGGCTTTAGCCCTCTTGGGGTGCAGGGTTTTGGCCCGCAGGGGGGCTCCAGGTTTCAGCTTGGCTTTGGGGAACTGAGAAAGGTACGTCATGACAGAGTGCTCGTCCACATTGGGGTCAACGATCTCCTCTGGAGCGATCACCTGAGGGAGACACAACAGGTTCAACCTGAGGAGGGGGCGGTGCTCGTTCACATTCAGGGCACGTCAAAACCCCTCCCACTGTGTGACACCTGTAAACCCCTCCCACTGTGGGACACCTGTAAACCCCTCCCACTGAGGGAGATGTGTAAACCCCTACCACTGTGGGACACCTGTAAACCCCTCCCACTGCGGGAGATGTGTAAACCCCTCCCACTGTGGGACACCTGTAAACCCCTCCCACTGTGGGACACCTGTAAACCCTTCCCACTGTGGGACACCTATAAACCCCTCCCACTGTGGGACACATGTAAACCCTTCCCACTGTGTGACACCTGTAAACCCTTCCCACTGTGGGACACCTATAAACCCCTCCCACTGTGGGACACGTGTAAACCCTTCCCACTGTGGGACACCTATAAACCCCTCCCACTGTGGGACACGTGTAAACCCTTCCCACTGTGGGACACCTATAAACCCCTCCCACTGTGGGACACGTGTAAACCCTTCCCACTGTGGGACACCTATAAACCCCTCCCACTGTGGGACACGTGTAAAC
>NW_013953918.1:45641-47414 GCF_001266775.1 Austrofundulus limnaeus
GTGTAAACCCTTCCCACTGTGGGACACCTGTAAACCCCTCCCACTGTGGGACACCTGTAAACCCCTCCCACTGTGGGACACCTGTAAACCCCTCCCACTGTGGGACACTAGCCACCGTTGGTTGTCCATGAATGGGTGGTGGTTCGAGCTCCACAGATCCTGCAGACAGACTCTGTCCTGTTTTGTCTCCATCTCAGAGTTTTGGACTGTTTGACTCTGTAAATGTCTGATTCTGGGTACAACAGTTGATTCTAGAAGCGAGTAGTTGAAGCCAAATGCAGCGTCTAAGTGCTTTCAGCTTAAACAAACATGCCCACACACTTCTGACCAATCAGATTTCGTTGTCATGTGGAGGGGTAGAACAGGTCAGCTGGTGGGCTGTGACAAGAAGAGCTGAAGACTTGAAGCTGAGAACAAAATGAGGGGATTTTCATCATCAAACTGTGACAGATTTCAGCAGCTTGTTGGGCTTATTTTTCACAACAACAACAGATTCTGACATCAGTCACATGTTGGTGGGTGGGCGGTACCTGTGGGACTCCCAGCCAATCATCAGCCTGCTGCATGGCCTCACGAGCATTCTCCACCGGCTGACTGGGATCCCAAGTTTCCCAGTCAGGACACAGACCTGAAGGCAACACASGCAGTGATAAGAGACCACAAACAGAGCTATGGGTGCAGAGGGTGCTGCAGTAATCTTTAGATATTGTTGAGTTTAGTTAATCTGACGTTAATAAAATAATGTTACAGAGTTTGGAAATGTGGGCGGAGCTTCAGCTCAGTCTAATCTGGATTCTTCATAATCAGGTAAAACAGCAGGTTTGGACTTTTGATCTACACGTCCCCCTACCCGGGGCACAGTTGTCCACCAGGGCTCCCAGAGCCTTCCCGTCCCTCCAGTCCCGGTGGAAGTTGGTGATGGGCAGCTGGGGGACCTTGTTCTGAATCCAGCCCAGCAGACGCTGTTTGGGGGTCAGTTTCTTGGCGTCCTCYTCATCCTCGTTCTCCCACATGGGCATGGAGATGGAGTAGTGCAAGATCAGGGTCCAGATCAGACCCAGGATCAGCTTCAGGTTCCCGTCCACGATGGCCTTTGAGTCTGGAGAGCAGAGAAGAAAAACAAAACCAGCAAACTGATAAAACATTTAGAACATTTGATCAAAGTTTTACAACATGATGTTTATGAACAATCCATAAGGAGCACACAAGTCCAACAACAAAACACTGCTCAGGTTCAGATCAGGGGGCCGCTCCTCCAAACCACCCCCCTCCACATCTCACTGTCATTACCCACATGAGCTCTGAAGACCCTCAACAGAACCAGAGAGTCCCCGTTAGGAGAGTCCTCCAGCACCCCCTCCAGGTCTCACTGTCATTACCCACATGAGCGCTGAAGACCCCCAACAGAACCAGAGAGTCCCCGTTAGGAGAGTCCTCCAGATCTCACTGTCGTTACCCACATGAGCTCTGAAGACCCCCAACAGAACCAGAGAGTCCCCGTTAGGAGAGTCCTCCAGAACCCCCTCCAGGTCTCACTGTCATTACCCACATGAGCTCTGAAGACCCCCAACAGAACCAGAGAGTCCCCATTAGGAGAGCCCTCCAGAACCCCCTCCAGATCTCACTGTCTTTACCCACATGAGTGCTGAAGACCCCCAACAGAACCAGAGAGTCCCCATTAGGAGAGCCCTCCAGAACCCCCTCCAGATCTCACTGTCTTTACCCACATGAGTGCTGAAGACCCCCAACAGAACCAGAGAGTCCCCATTAGGA
>NW_013953918.1:48414-60004 GCF_001266775.1 Austrofundulus limnaeus
ATATTCCATTAGCAAATTTTTTGCATTTAAATCGATGTATGGAAATCATCTGGGGACCCTTACTTGATATTTTGTGACCCACATAGGGGTCCCGACCCCAACTTTGGGAACCACTGCTCCAGATTACAGCTTTACTAATCGTCCTTCATGAACAAACTAACCTGCTGGTTTCCACCTGGATWAAAATTAGAGGGGGATTTATAAACCCAGTCTGGTCTTCACTGYTCCTGCTGGAGTCACGTTTCCTCATCGATTGTTGGAATAATCTGACAAAATGACCAGTTCTCCTCCTTTTKTGATCAAAACTAATCTTTAACTTTAGCTCAGGGTTGGTAAAGCTGAAGACAAAGGGAATTGTGGAGTTTCGAGCTGTAGCTTCACAGGAGGACATCAGGTCTTTGGGTTAGGCCGCCTGGAGCAACACGGCGGCTTAATTCACAGAAATGGGTGTTTGATGAAGGCGGCAGTCTCTGCTTCTCAAACTTAAAGCTGATGGATCAATGAGCACCGCAGCATTTCATGTGACTAATGAGTAAATATTTGCAGTTCCTGTCCTGCTGCTCGGTTGCCTCCTGGGTGGAGCAGATTTCTGACTGCTCTTTAGTAACTCCTAAAGTCAAGACTTACACATCAATTCTCAAGTATTTAGCAGCAGGCAAAGACAAAATGAGAAGTGAAACAGGTGTGGACGCAATTTACAGGAACAAAAAGAACAGATGAAAGGTTATTTATCGGAGCAGAAACTTTCAAGAATTTAAATAAACTTGAAAACAGTGAGTAGAGKGTGAGGAGGGACTGCAGACGCGAGKGGAGATGMCAGTTTGGTAATTTGTGGCGAGCGTTGCTGCCTGGGTGTGTCCGTTTTCTGCGCCGAAAGGAGGAAGGAAGAGAGAGCAAGCTGCCCTCTCATCTTCAGATTAAATGACTCAGATCCAGCCGAAGACGGGAGGAGGGTGAGTCAGCTGGAAGGAAGGATCACCGGAGCCTGGTACTGAACCCTGAACAGCTCGTCTCTGAGACTCTGAGCAACAGTTTGAGTCGAACGGCGTCATCGCTTTATGAAGGTTTCTCAGACATGAGCGTCGTCTCGTCTCTGCTGGTTTAACAGTAAAACTATTCAAACTGCTACTAATGTGACAAAACAAGCAGCTGCTTGAAGCCCAATAAACCCAGCTTTATGACAGAAAGGTTGAGCCAACTCCTCTCGGTCCCTGAAAAGWTCAGCTCCAGAGGTTTTTTCTTTATCTCTCTCAGGATGTCAAGATGTTTAAATAAGGGATGAATGTTTTCCCGTAAAACTAAACCTGACAGCTTCAACAACAAGTCTACATGTGTGATATCAGAGCTCAAAACACCTTCAAACGTCGTCTCATTTGTCTCCATGTGTCTCTGTGTTGGACTGGAGACATGTCCAGGCTGTCCCCAAACAACACAGTGATCTTACTGTCACGATACATTGTTCAAGATGATATTGTCTCAGAAATTATTGCGATAAATAATATTTAGAGGACATTATGAAGTTTGCAAAAGTTTTTGAAATTTATATAATTACAATCGTTACCCTCCTCTATCCAGGCCAGTGTGATTTATTCTCTGTGCGTCTTTCTCTYGATTTATAAAATAACTATGATCACCCTCACACTGCTTTTGAAATGTACATAAAGTTACAAATAGACCGCGGGTGTGGTTTGTGAAATCAACACATCTACTGAAGCTGTAAAATCGCTAACCACATCCTCCTCTTATCAAAGCCGGCGCAATTTATTCTTTARATGTCTTACTGATTAAAGTTTACAAAATGTAGGATTAGAAAAAAAGGCAACTCTTAGCAAAACAAAAGCTTCAAAATGCAGCTCAGATTTAAAACTTTCAAAATAAAAAACTTTTTTACCCCCTAATCTCCAAAGCTGAAAGCGAGTTAGTTTTAAGTTAGAAGACAGCAGCTATTAGTCGGGACTTTGATACAATTTTCAAACTTATTTTAGAGTGGTTTTTCCTTTACTCCTATTGATTCCAAAACTTTTAATCGGAGCATCCATTAAGGATTTAGAGMTCATCAAAAGTTGAAAATTATTACTTCTATAAAACAGTTGGAGCCCCGTAAACATACAGAGCGTCACAATTTAACTATTTTTCCAACCAAAGCAGAAAACAAACTAGATAAAAGCCTTTAGATAGATTTTGAAACAGAGTCTAAGCATTAAGAGCAACTAAAGATCACAAAATCCTGACCCACACACTGCCCATGCATTCATCAAAGTGCCTATTATTATTATTATTATTATTATTATTATTATTATCACTACTACTACTACTAGAGAATAGTATTAATGTTCTGTTTTCAAATAATTTAAAATTTATAAACTAGGGTGGGGAAAAAGCCCCCCTTCCCAAGTGCCCCCTCTGTGCCACCCCCCTTGAACCGCCACTGCACCCGGCCCACCGCAGACAAAAGCCCTGTTGTGTCTCAATCTGTGACCGGCTTCTCTGTCCGACTATAGGCCCACTCCAGGCCCGGCCCTGCCCAGCTCAGAGGGGCGGCTGTGGGGGAGAAGAGATGAGCAGAGAAACACGGGGCTCCCCCCCTTCTCTGCAGAGTCAGACCCCCACTTCTCCTCCCAAAACCCAGCAGCCCCTCTAATCTGGAACAAGAGGTTTATTTAGTCATGAAACTGTAACTTTTAATGATTTTTGTGAGATTTAAAAAAAAGTTTTAGTCCTAATTTCTTGCATTTGTCAGGTTTAATCAGAGGCTTGTGACGTCATCAGTCAAACAGCCAAACATGTGGAGAAAAAAGCAGCTAAAGTTTGCACCTGGATGAGGGCGCACAGCTCACACACCCACCTATGGACACCAGCTTGATGTTCTCCTTCTCCAGGAACTCCAGCGCCACGGACACGTTCTCCAGCTGCATCTGGCGGAAGGTGGGCCTCTGGTTGTACTTGCGGAACATTTTCTTCTGGGACAGGACCTCCAGGAGCCCGATGAGCCGCAGCCCGTCGCTCAGGTCCGTCTGCAGGTTCCCGATCCGCTTGTTGACGCATTTCAGGTGCTCGTTGCACCAGCGCGTGAAGGTGTTCTGCTGGATCTTCTTCCACGGCGCGTCCTCGGCCAGGTCCTTCTCCGTGGCGGGCATTTCTGCGTCCTTGTCCGAGGAGAGAGCGTTGGGAGCGGGCGCGGCGCTCTGATGGAGCCGGGGGTGGGAACCGCTCATTTTTATGGTCTCTGCTGCCTCTCGGTTCGCTGAGGTCCTGGGGAGGGTTGTTTTTTTTTTTTTTTTTTTCCTGGGTGGAGTCTGCTCGAGTCTCTGTCTCACTTTTCAGCTCCTCTGTTAGAGAAAAAGAAAAGAAAGAAGAGATGAGAGCAGTTTATAAGCAGAGAAAGTAGGCGGATATGGATCTGGTGACACAGTTTTTATGTTAAAACCTGTAAAAACAGGAGAAAAGTCTCACCAGCATAAATCTAAATATCTGGGGAGGGGGAAGAAAAAGCAACTGAACTGGGAGAACCTGGACCAGTTCTGGCCCTCAGGGTTCTGTGACCTGCTCCTGCACACCTGGTTGAAATCAGCAGGTGATTAAAAGGCTCCTGCAGACCTGAGCTGACTCAGCAGTTCTGGACACGTTTCAAACATGCTGCACATGTTTTCTAACACCAGCAGAAACATGAAATCTAATTTTAAAGAAAGAAAACCTGCATCAKCTCCAGATTCAGCAGGTTTTTATCAGTGCTAGTTGCACTAACCCGCTAAAGCACTAACTTTAATATTTAGGTCCCCTAATTCTAAAGCACTAACTCAAATATTTAGGTCCCCTAATTCTAAAGCACTAATTCATATATTTAGGTCCCCTAATTCTAAAGCACTAACACACTTAAAAAATTAGCAAAAGCTAATTCTAAAGCACTAGAAACCCAGCTGACCCATGGAACACTCCTCAGAGTCAACATGAGATGATATTTTCTGTGTGCAGAGTATTGTTAATATTTCATCTCATGCAGTGGTTCCCAAAGTTAGGGTCGGGACCTCTTTGTGGGTCACAAAACATCAGGTGAGGGTCCCCAGGTGATTTTCAGACATCAACTTAAATGCAAAAAAAAATTTCTAATGGAATATTTTAATCATGAATATTGCAATTTTTTTTTGAAATAATCATAAATTATTTATAGTTATTATTCACATATTTAACAGAGATATTACCAAAATTAGCTATGTAAACAAGTAATAAATGATCACAAGTGTCTGCAACTATTATTTTGTGGGTCAGAAGCAAAAATGTTGAAAACCACTGATCTAGTGGATAAATGACACACATGTGACCAYCAGGTCTGACATCTTTCACCCTCAGTTGTTGACAATAACATTMATCATTAATATTTAAAGAACTCAATTAGTGCTTATAAATTTAGCCCATAAATTTAGCAAGTGCTAATCCACTAATGAATTAGCAAAAGCCCCAAAGCACTAATCAGAAAATTAGTTCCCCTATTAGTGTTTTAGTGCTTTAGAGGAGCTAGGTCCACCACTGGTTTTTATAAAACATTGTGAGAAAACACCCTTCATTTATTCATCTTATTCTTATATAAAAACACTAAAATAACCAGATTATTCACGGCCCCTGAGTTTATTGGAGATCTTGAGTCTCGGGCCTCATAAAGAGCGTCACTTCTTCTGGACGTTCTCCTTGTTTATTTGTGTTGTTGGATTCAGCTCAGTTTGGTTTTAGTACAAGCAGTTTGCTTATTTGTTCATGTTTTTCTTGGACTCCTCGACATGTCGGTTTGAATCTGCTGCAGCCTGATTGTTAGAGGTCGGGCTGCAGAGCAGCCAGACGCTGAGTGTCTAGACGTCAGAATTACTAAGCTCCTCTGACTGTCCTGAGCACTCAGCTGAATCACTGATGATGAACGTCTGGTCAGTAAATACTGGCCTGACAGACGGACACGGAGAAAACTTTAGCTCGTCCTTCAGGTGACAAACTGCAGCCTCCTGAACAAAACTTTATATTTTACTTCCACCCAAACTGACTCTGCTGTTGCACACCTAAAGTTTTTTTGCAAACAGCCAATAAAAAGAAGAAGAAGACTCTGCTGTTGTAGCTTTTGTGTGATTCATCAGCATTCACAATTTTATCATATTTAGCTAATTTTGGTCTTTTTAGCAAATGTTTTGCTCCTTTCAGCTTTTTGATATTTGCTTTTGACATGTAGCTAATGTTTTACAACATTAAGCTTTTGGCATTTTGATACTTCGGCTTTAGCTACAGTTTTGCTATGTTTAGCTTTTAGCTTGCCTTTTGATATTTTTAGCCTCTAGCTAAAATTTGGCTACTAAAAAAACAAGCAAACATTTGGCTACTTGTAGTTTTGCTACTTTTAGTTGTTAGCTAATATTTTGCATCTTTTAACTAACATTTAGCTACTTTTAGCTTATAACTGTTTTGCTAGTTTTAACTTTTAAGAAATTATTTTGTTACTTTAGGTGTATTTTGCATCAATAAGTTTTAGCTAGACTTTTGATATTTTGGCTTGTAGCTATAATTTTACTTTTTAAATTTTTAGCTTGCCTTCTGCTACTTTTAGCCTCTACCTAACAATTACTTGTTGCTTTGCTACTTTTAGTTCTTGGCTAAAGATTTGCATTTTTAACTAGCATGTTGCTACTTATAGCTTATAATTGTTTTGCTATTTTTAGTGTTTTTCTATTTTTGACATGTAACTAAAGATTTGTCACTTTGAGCCTTTGGATAGCATTATGATATTTTAGCTTCTAGTTTGTATTTTGCTACTTAGATTTTTTTTAGCTTGCCTTTTGCTACTTTTAGCTTTAAGCTAGCATCTGGCTATTGAATCTTTTATCCAGGATTTTGTTACTTTTAGCTTTTAACAAGTGTTTTGTTTCTTATAATTTCAAGTAGCATTTTCATACCTTTAGCCTAGCAAAAAATAATAATAATAATAATAAAAATAAAAAGGCTAATTTTGTTCACTTTGATTATATTTTCTAACCACACAGGTCAAGATGCCACCACAGCAGGTTTAGGAAAATAAAATGAGTGAAAATGCAGCTGAAGTCCAGAGAAAACCTTTTAAGGACTCTCAGGACAAATAAAAACTATAAAGTTTGGCTGTTTGGAAGCAAAATATGAAAAAATGCTTCTACGTCATTTAAATTTGAATATGAACTCAGTTCTATTTTACCATCATGAACAGAAAGATAATCTGAAGAACAAACAGATTAAATCTGTTTCTGGGTTTATTTGTTGAAGGCGGGGCCCTTCAGTCTTGGGCCATTTAAAGTCTGACAGTCTTATCAGGAGTTAGGGTGGAGTTTTTGATCGAAGATTTATCTTTAAAACAGACAGATGATCTGCTTCAGTTGGATCCATGACACAGATTAGACCAATAAAATAATTTCTAACATTAATTCACCAAATGTTGTTTTTAAAACGACGCCTGATAAAACTTTCAGTTGCTTCTCGTCCTTTGAGGAAGATGGAGGGAAATATGTAACCACAGCTTTTGACTAAATAAGGAGATTGGTGCCAGGAGCCACAGCCACTGTGTGTGTGCGTGTGCGTGTGTGTGTGTGTGTGTGTGTGTGTGTGTGTGTGTGTGTGTGTGTGTGTCTGGTCAAAGGAGAATCTGAGGAATGCTCCTCACTCCCCCATAACAACCCTGGAGCCCCCCAGCTTCGATAACACCCCAATAAAAGAGGCCTGTTATTGGAAGTGGCACCAGCGTTTGGACCGTTTCAAACAGCAGAACAATGGTGTTKAACAATCTGCTCCACTTCACCGTTTTAATTACGTGTAAACTTCACAACAATAAACAAGGCTTCATTCAAACGCCCGACTCGTGGGCCACAGTGGCGAGGCGACAGAAATGTGCCTCCATGTTTGGAGAGGCTGTGGTTTTTCGACTCTCGTTCGGGAAAACAAAATAAAGGCTGAGGCTGGGAAGAAGTGAGAGCTGAGGAAACTCTTCACTGTGGCCCATTGTTTCTGAGGAATTTACAAGATAAACAAGAAACAAAACAAAGGGAGGGAAGAGAACGAAGAGTTCAGATAAAATGAGTATCTGTCTCCCTCTAGTGGAACATAAAGGTACTGCATGCGCTCTTTTACTAAGAAAAATCCAAATTTTCTTACCCTCATGTCATTCTTTTACTTGTAAAACAAATAAATACGTTTGCAGACATGTGATAATATATAATTAAAGTAAAAAAATTATGATTTTAGGATATGTTTTTAATAAAAAAACAAGTTTATTCACAGGTGAGCTCATATTTCATTAAGAAAGCAAATACTGGTACAAAAAAAAAAAACAGGATTTTTTTAAAATAGTTGTTCACCTCAAAAAGATTGACAAATAACATAATTGCAAAATCCATCAACCAATATTGGATGAAACGATCTTTGCTTGCCTGTTCAGTTTCTGCAGATCTGATGTATGTCAGCTGAATCTTTGATGATAAAATTTCAAAATCTGAGATGTACAAGTGGTAGGGTTTCTTACATTCTTGATTATTTAATCCCAACAAGTTGAATTAAACTAATAAATTACTAAACTGCTCAGATGAAAAATAGTTTATTTGTCAATGTTCTTGATAATAATAATAAAAAAATTCCAGCTGCTTTTCATTAAGCCAGTTTTAGATGTAAAATCTAACATTARACCCCCCTCTAGTGGAATTTTTTTTAACACAGCCAATAAACAAACAGCAGAACCKGAATTTGCAGGAGAACCTTAAGAAAAAAAAGCAATACAATAAAAATGGGCCTAAAAACAACCTTCAGACGGACTCCAGAAAGAATACGGTAGCAGCTGCATCAGAATGTCATATAAATGTTGCATTATGTTTGCATATTTTATCTGTGTTTGTCATTACAACAAAACAACAAAAATCAGTTAAATTAGCTTTTTTTAAATTTTCTGGTTAAACTGATTGAAGAATGGCGTTCAGCAATAATCTGTTTCAAATAATCACACGACATGTTTTGACAGTGACGCATCCAACTTTAAATCCAACTGATTTARAGTAAAACAGGTTATTGTTTGTCTCGGATCAATTCTCAACCAGGTCTCAAGCAGAGGGAAGCTGAACGCTGCAGAACAGGAAGTCGTGCACAACACACACGACCAAACCTCGAGATGTGGGGAGTCAGTGGCACTGATTACAGCTGCGTCTCTGCAGACGAGGTGGTGGTGGTGGTGGTGGCACCCGGTGGGTGAGGACGAGTCAAACGAGGACAGGTTTCATTTGTTTCTGCAGCAGCAGCATCTTTTATCTGTGAGGCCTGTGTCGCTTCTTCGTTTCAAGGTTTGGTCAAACCAGAAAAGATGCAGCAGATTAATGTAACATCTTCACAAATTCATGGACGTTATCCACTCAGCACATTGTGTTTTAGATGTTTAACCCCACTATAAAACCATCTAATCACAGAAATAAAAATTTATAAGAAGCTGAAGCCAACAAATTTTATTTTAATTATACAAATCTTTCAGCTGTTTTATCAGGTTTGACTCTAACCACCTGATCTGAAAAGTAAAGCCAATAAGGAAGTTCAATAAAACCTGTCATTTATTAAGTTTTACTTAAAGAACGTGAGATTCATCTTGTAGAAGTTGGATTAAATAAAGGGCAAGTTAAAACATACTGTTAAAACAAACTATTTGTGCTTTCAAACATTGGTATTTTTAAGCAATAAAACATATTTCAGCAGAAGAACGATTCAAGAATAAAAAAAATGATTTCCTGCTGAAACACCCACTMAACGCTGGGTGTTAAAGGACAGCTGAAGTTTACTAAATAAGCTGAAACTGAATTATTTGAGTAAAAATACAAATAAAATTAACTAAAAAGAAGAAAATCGAGTGAATGGAACATAAGAGAACCTAAAAAGAGGAAAAATTAGAAGCTTAAAGACAATTCTAACTAAAAGGTAAAAGCTGTTAAATGCTAACTAAGAATAGCTACAGGCTAAAAGTAGCTTTGCTAAAAATAGAAAACAGCTAAGAGCAGCAAAAGACTTGGAAAAAGCTAAAAAAAATCTAAGAGAAAGCTAAAAGTAGCAAAAAGCTAAGCAAAAAATGTTTAGAAACTGGAAGTAGCAAAACAATAGGTAAAATTAGCAAAGATCTACCTAAAAGTAGCATAAGACTAGCAAAACCATTGAAAGGCTAACTAGTGCTAAAAAAGACTAAACACTTGCTAAATGTAAAAGAAAAAAAGATAAAAAGTTTGGCTAAGGGAAAAAAACTAAAATTATAAAAGGCCTATCTAAAAGTGGCAAAAAGCGAACTAAAAGCAAATAAACACTAAGACTATCCAGAAGCTACGTCACTACTGGCTTGGGAGTATGCCGAAGCAGTCAACCAACTGGGGAGAGATAATAGTGTTACTGGTAAATGGGTACCAAGACATACTGGCATTTATGGTAACCAGAGAGCTGACTACCTCGCAAGAGCTGGCAGTCAGGCTCACTTTAAAGGACCAGAGCCTGCTATGGGTGTTTCAACAACAATCTGCAGGACTGCCCTACAGGCATGGATCAGACGTCAACACTCAATCTGCTGGAGGGAGCTGACGGATTGTAGACAGGCACGGGAACTAACAGCCCAAATCATGGATTTGGAAAATCCCTTCTTGCCTTGACAAGGAACACCTTAAGTACACTGGTTGGAGTCCTAACTGGGCACAATCTGCTCAACCGTCATAAAATGGTGATGGGACTCCAAGACAATGGTCTGTGTGATGGCTGCGGCATTGAATCAGAGACCTCTTTGCACTACTTAGGCCAATGCTTGGCTCTGAGTGGTCTAAGGGAAAGAATTCTTGGAGACCCCTTTGTGGATCCCGAGAAGCTTAGAACACTGAGTGTTTCTAACCTTGTGTCCTTCATCCGACGGACAAAAAGGTTTGATTAAAGCCCAGTATCTTTTGGGGAGAGCAATGGGCCCACTTATGAGGCCCCCGCTCACCTGGGTTGTACCCATCCCCAATTACCATTACCATTACCATCCAGAAGCTAAGTAGAAAAACCTAGCCAAAATCAGCAAACGACTAGCTAAAAGCTAACTAAAGGCTAATGCTAAAAAAGACCAAACAAAACAGTAAAAAAAAATCACAAAGGTTAGCCAAATACTTGCTAAAAGTTAAAAATAGCTTACTAAGACATAAAACAATATTTTTTGTTAGTATTTCAAATAATTTTAAAGGGATTGGAAGAATCTGAATGCATTCTTATTGGGATTTTATTTATGCATTATTGTCAATGTTTTGAAAAGTAAAAAAGTTACAAAACCTAGAAATTACATGAACCGACTGCCTGAATCAACGGATTTTTTTGATGTTTTGATGATTGTTCAAAACAACTCAAAGTAAGAAGAATTCATTTGAGTCCAGAAAGAATCACAGAACAATAAAGAGAAACAGGATCGCTGTAAAAATGCTGACTCAGCATTTACACAATTAACATTTAGAATAAAAAAAAGTCTAAAATGGATATTTGTCTCAGAGAGGCAAGTCTTTGTTACAGAAACACACTGATGCTGGTGAGCCGGATACACCTCTGTTTGGAGTTCTGTTACGCGGATCAGTTTTGGTCCCTGAACGCACCACGGTGGTGAGACCGGCTCCCAGCGGAGGAGGGCGCAAGTGGCTCCTGCTCTGTTCGGACCCCCTCCCGTTAAAAGCTGTCGGTGCACGTGACCTTATTTGGTGTGGAGACCCAAACCGTGACAACCGGGGGACTTTTCGTGCGTAAAAGCGCGTGACGGAGCGCACCAAACTTTCTTTTCTGAGACCCATGGCTGGATGGATGGGACGTTACAGATGTTGTCCTCCTGTAGAAAAACCATGAAGCGACTGAGACAACCAGAGTCCGCACACAGGACCTCACAGCCCGAACAGAACCAGCTTCAACACGCGCGTAAAGATGCCGCTGCGTGCGCTCCGGAGCGCAAACACTTCAAACAAAAAACCTTAAAGAAATCTAATTTAGATGATCTAAAAAGAAAAATAACTCCCAGAATGCCCCAGAAACAGCGGGTCCAGACTCACCTGAGTCCACCTGAGGTCCCGCAGTCAGTGTGTCCGTCCGCTCCGCTCGTCAGCAGCTCTACAGGCACTGCGGAGGGTGTGTGTGTGTGTGTGCGCGAGAGAGAGAGAGAGACAGAGGGAGAGAGAGATAGAGAGAGGTTGCGGACCTCCTTCTCCACGCGCAGTCCGTCCTGACGTATGTTAAAAAAAAGAAACAGATAGTCCTCCTGCTCTTTTGCTCTTTTCTACCTCCTCTGACTTCTCCGAGAACCTTAATTGGTAAAACATCAGAGGAGGAGGAGAGTCTCTCTCTCTCTCTCTCTCTCTCTCTCTCCGTTAAAGGTGACGTCATGACCGCGCCTTCCAGATTTTAAAGGTATGATGTCACCTCTCATCATGCCCCGTCTTCATTTTGCCCTCCCTGCAGCCCCTCAGATCTAAGTGCTCACTTTAATCTGAAGCTCTGCAGCAGCTGAGCGTTGGGTCAGAGGAGAAGTATGTTCTCTGCTCACTGATCTGGATGGAGGAAGAAGAGAGTTTTTTTTTTT
>NW_013953919.1:0-7303 GCF_001266775.1 Austrofundulus limnaeus
GGTCTCCACAGTCACTGTTAAATATTCCTTTGGAGAAATCTTGTTTTCTTGGTGTACATCTCACATATCTTCTATTTTCTTTTTCAATCCTTCCCATTACATTTCTCCTGTTTTCTTTTTCTTTTCCTTATTCTCTAGATTTACTTATTTAAAAAAAATCACTGATGATGAAGAAACTAATATTAAGTTCTGTTTTCTACTGAAGTGGCTTAAAAAATAAAAAGGACAAGTAAAAATATGAATATTTTGCTAAACATTGCCCTTTACTAATTAAATGCTGGTGAAATGGAGACTAACACTGTAGCTAAGCTACACACTAATCTTTCTTGGAGAAAATTGGGTTAAAAATTGACACCCTTTCGTTTGTATGCCTTCTTTTTCTTTTTTCTCTTTCCTTTTTTGAATTCCTGATTTATTATTTTCTACACAGAATGGTTCTTCTCACTCTGTTGTTCTCTTATCTTCTACTGACTGCTACTAAACACAGTCAAGTCCACTAAAATAGGAACAAACCACTTTGTGTCATCTTTAGATGTGATACGTTAAATACATTAAGATATCTTTAATTAGAATTATTAGTAGTCAGAATTATATTCAAGATATCTGAAGTGTTTTTATTTTTTAGTAAAGTAAATATCCCATTTGTTTAAATGCAGGACTTAAAAATTGTACTACAGACAGCCACTAGGAGGCACTCATCCATGATTACTTCAGCTTCAGCTTCTGGTCATGTCACTAGTTATATTRTCTTGATGGCATGCACAGAACAACATTCTATACTCAAAAACCATAATGGAAATCTGTTATTATGCAAAAATCTTGTGTAAATRTACTTTAAATTCATAGCACAACATTGAGAATGTTATGAAAAGTCAGAATGCTTCAGATTTAGRACGTTTATGTGTTCTTTCTCTTTGTAGGGTGAGAGCACAATCCTGGACATGGAGCTGATGGAGGAGGAGAAGTTGACTTTAAACAGTGCCTCTTGTAAACCTGGAAAACCTGGGAGAAAGYGCAAGACATTTCCAGTAAGTGTTGAGCTGGTATGTTAGAGTTAAACTTAAAGTTGAACCAAGCTGGAGGTTCACAGGCTCTATCTTAAAGAACTGATCAGCTCCTTAAAGGAGATGCTCAAAACTGCCAGGACCAATTATTTTGCAAATCTCATCAAATCCAAAGGAAGAAATCCAAAACTTTTATTTGACACGATCAAGAACATTGTTTCACCTACTTTTTCTGCTGTAAGTGATTTTACAAATGCAGATTGCAATCGTTTTTTAAATTATTTTATTGACAAAGTTGCCGGCATCAGGGYCTGAATCTCTCCCTCACCATCCCTCTGTCTGGTCCCTCCTCCTGTGACCTCTGATACATGGTCCTCATTCACCCCAGTGACAATTCAGGACATCACAGAACTCTTGGGTCGAATGAAAATGTCCTCTAGCCCTCTTGATGTCCTGCCCTCTTCTCTTTTTAAAGATATTTTTAACTGTATTGGCCCAAGTGTTGTAAAACTTATAAATTACTCCCTTGGTTCTGGTTCTGCACCTCACTGCTTCAAAACAGCTGTTGTCTGTCCTCTGTTAAAAAAAAACTAATTTAGACTCTTCTCTGCCCGAAAGCTACAGACCGATCTCCAAACTACCATTTTTATCAAAAATCCTTGAGAAGGTGGTAGCTGAACAATTGATTTGCTTTTTGGAGGAGCTGCCTAAATGCTTCCTGGTACAAAGCACCGCCCTATTTGTATATAAATCCTCGCTGGAACTTAGTCTGCAGCCGAGCTCCTGCCCCACAGAGCGCTCCTCCTATTGAATCAATTTTATGAAGATGTGCTGAAGTGGGACTGTCTGAAACAGTAGGAGGTTCCTAAAGAGACAGAGGCCAATTTCAAGGCGTTTAGATAGACTGTGATGCAAAGTCAAATTTATTTTTGATATATAGAGCATGGAAAATGAGTTACTAAAATGGTAGCAGTTTTTTAAATTGTTTTCTAGTATTTAAATTCTTCTAATTTCATGTCTAAATTCATATATAATGTATGACAAAACTTAAATACACCAGTCACAAAAACAAACATTTAGAAATGTGTGTTTTTATCTCTGCAAATAACCCATTCATCATGTGTGGAAATAAATAAAGCTGGTGTTTAAGTAGAATGCAGCGGCTCTAAATTGGATTAGCTTGTCAGTGTTTAGCCTTTGACCTATGTCTGCCTGTCTGATTTACTTACAATGACCTCTGACCTCTGGCAGACGCTGCATGTTGTTCACTGGGTCAAAGATCTGTCGCATAATGCTTTCAGTAACAATTTTGGGCACTGAAACACGTTCATGTGTTTCTGTGTCTGCTTTGCATTTCCCCAAGCCTACACTCTGCATCTTGTTTACTAAGCAAGTCAAGATATGTCAAAGTGGTGGTTTGGTAGTTTATTTTCATCCAACACCATCAGTGGCTTATTATTGAAGTTTATTTTGCAACTAATTTGTTCTCATTTATCACAATGATAAAGGCATTTTTGCGGCCTGTGAAGAAAGTCTAGAAGAATTATTTTTCTTTTTTTTTTTCAGTGCGCATTAAGTTTTCCAGTTCCCTCTGCAAAATCTGATCTGATCTGATATTTGATCAGTTGTTTAGCTGTTCAGAATGACATATAGATTCCTGACTGTTAGTTCTCTTATCCTGCATGGAATCCAAACTGCTATATTTTGGATAAAACTTCAGTACTTCTCTCAAATTTGTGATGAAAGAATCCATGACCTTCTTAGTAATGGTTAGTTTGTGGCAGCTGTAGGAAAACAATGTTATGTATGTTTAGGTTTTAAACAAATCTTTTGGTTGGTCTTCCAATACATTTTAGGAACAAAAATAGAAAATCCTAAGATGAAACATTGTCAGTTCCAATTCGATGTACTTTATGTTTCAAAGTGGACAGAGAGGAAACCTCCTCTGCTGTCAATCGGCCAACATTCCTGACATTTTTCTGTGCTGCTGTAATGATTAAAGCATGCATACAGGAAACCTACTCCTGTAACCAGTGAGCTGTAGCATAATTCCTTTCCCACTTAATGGCTGAACAGCAGATTTCCTGGCTCCGCTTAGAAGTTTGTAGTTTAACAGGAGTGATGGGGAAACTCACTTACCATTAACTTTAGAGTTTAGCAGTAGTTTGACTTCATGTATGAAAGCTAAAGTTCTGTTAAAGATTATCTTTAAGGTCCCAGCTGACACTTCAAATTGTGACCATAAGATCTAGGCCAGGGATGGGCAACTTAAATGATGGAAGGAGCTAATTTTTTTGACACTACCAGAGAGCCACATAGTGCTGCACACTTGATTTGATTTGATTTGATTTATTTATTTAACAGGAAAAGATTATAAAAAATCAAGCCTGACTCAGCATAATTGCTGTTTTACAGCAGGTTCCTGTTCTGCAGCACATAAAACACTCAGAATTACAGCATCACAATCACATCATTATACACATAGACACAAAGACAAACAAGCATACCAAATTTCAAAAAGGCAGCATTTGCAAAATAGGATGTCTAAATATGAGCACAACAAAAAGTGTCCAGCAGATGGCAGACAAGATTCTTCTTAAAGGGCTGTAGTTTTGAAATGGACTTTATGTTTTGAGGAATGTCATTCCATGCTTTAGTATAAACATAGAAGAAAGACCTCTGGCCGTAACAGTTTTTAAAAGTTGGTAATATCAGTTGTCCTTTTGTAACAGATCTAGTTGAATGACCACTTCCAGAATTTGATTTGGGCARCAATGCACAGAGAGTTCCATAACTGGCACCTTGGAAGATCTGAAAATATAAATTAATACCACTATACAAAACATTATTCTGAAAAGCCAAGGCATCAGACAATGAAAGAACTGTACAGTGATGAGTCCAACCAGGAAGTTTTTTATGAATTTTGTAGGCCCTGTTGTAGAGCCTAACTATGGGTTCTAAGATTTCATTTGTTGTAAGAGACCAAACAGGTAAACAGTACGACRTGGTTGAGAGTATCATGGCATGAAGATAGATATTTGAAACAGAAGATGTCAGATTGGATCTAATTTTTGAATAAACGTATAATTTCTGTTTCAACTTAGTGGTTAAGACTCGTACATGATCGCGATAAGCCAAATGAGAATCCAAAGTAATTCCAAAATATTTGTAGGTAGTGACAATATCAAAGGGTTTGTTTAAAAAAGTGAGTTGATTTGTTATATTGAAATCATCCATGTTATATTTATTACTCACTGTAATAAAACTAAAATTTTAATAATGTTTGTGTATATAAGCAGAGCAGTAACTTAACATATTTAATGCTCAAATGCATGTATAACAGTTGTACTCTTGTTTAATAAATTTGAATGCAAAACATTTGAAGCAAACTAAAATAAACACTTACTATAGCAAGCTGAAGTGCAACGGCATAAAATGCTTGAGTGCAGTCTCTGTCGTTCATGGACTTGTGACTTCAGTAAAGTTTTCATATTCATCTTTGTGCAACATGATGTAGTGGCGACATATTATAATCCTTCATGGATCTCTAAGCACACTAAACAACAAAGGTTTGCCTTGTAATTCTGTTCTTAGCCATAGCTAAACGTCTCTTCCTCACAGCTAGAATAAGGTGCGCTGAATGCACCATCTAGTAGCAAACTTTGTCATTACAGCCAATTCGGTGCCTCTGAGACACAGGTACCTTTTTGCAGTGGTGGGGACTAGTCCCCTAAAGTCCTATAGCGCTAATTGCAGACCTAATTTCTTGTTTGCGCTTTTTTGGACTTGTATTAATTTTTTCAAACTGTGTGTGGATTTGCACTTTCTAATCTTAAAAACTTAGTAGCGCTAATTTAATTATTTAATCGAAATTTGAACACCATTATCTTCAACAGAGGAGGGAGAAAGCCGTCTCAAGTCAATACAATGAAGAAGCACTGTATGTAAACAGCTTCTGCTAAGTTCTAAAGGGCAAAAGTGCTTTAGAACTTGTGCACCTAAATAAATTTTTAAGTGCTTTAGAATTTGCGCAACTAACTTTAGAATAAGCACTGCCGACCACTGCATTTTTGTAGTTTTCAAATCTAAGAGCTGCATTGACTGCTTTTTTTAAATAAAAAAAACTCTGCCGATCGTTAAAGAAATACGRAACAGTATGTGTATCTATATAAATTGTTGTTCTAGAGGGATTCGATATTCTTGTTTTTTGTTTTGTTAATAATATAGATTTTTATTATATGAATTTATTCTTGGGAAAACAGGGGCAGATGTAAGATTTTTTTCTTCTCTCTGCTGCCTTTCATTTCATTTTATATGTGATTTTGATATGTATATACTGTGTATATATTTTTCCTTTTATTGTATATTGTATATAAATTTATTTGTTTTGTTTTAATGAAACGAATAAAGGAATTTAACTGAAGTCGCCAGTTGCCCATCCATGATCCAAGCCTTTAGCTTGCATATAATTTTATAGCAATCTGATAATCTAATGTTGAATGACATTCTGCCTACATTACTTTACTTTCAGTTTCCTAAACCAGAAACTTACTGAACATGAAGTGCTTTCCCAGTTTTTATACAACAAAAACATCTGACTTGAGGTGTCATTTTTTTCTACAGTTACTAACAGCAATTTAAATATAAATGCCAACTCAGGGTTAAAAAAAAACAAAAAACAAAAAAAAAAAACCAACAGGGAGAACCCATCTGAAAACATAATTTGAAAAACTCCACCCATTTCTGTCCCAAGACCCCCCAGCATGCACTACAGCTCACCAAGTCTCTTGGGTTAAATTACAACATAGAAACATACATTTCAAAAATTAAGACAGAAATTTAAGAGTAACCAACAGAACCTTCTGTTTCAGTAACATTTAACCATATATTGAAACCAAACACAACTGTAACATTGAAAAATATCAACCTAAAAATTTTTGAATTTACTGGTTGCAATTGAAAGCTTCCTAAATCTTCACGTGATAAAAAAAAAATGTCTGCAAGGCTCAAAGCCCCGTGTTTTAGTGCCTCTCACTGTACGTAAACATTGTGACTGGTTAATTTTGCTGCCAGTTATTAAACTGGCTCATCCAGCAGAGATTTTGACTGAGCTTAGCCTTTTCTAACGACAGTGAAGTCCTAACCGATGAGCACCTCAAACAGGTGGAGGCATGAATTGAAAAGAATCTGATTGGATAGCTTTGTTGCTCAACAGCAAAGTAAGTTTGCAGAAAATAGGAGAAATTAGCAAGAAACAAGTTAAAACAAAACAGCATCGAAAATATATGTTTAATATAAAATAAATATTTATTAAAGATATAAATGTAACATTTCACATGTGCTTGTGTGTTCTCTGAAGAAGTAGAAGACCTTGAGGTTTCCTTAAGTCGCCTAACTTTTTCAGTTTCATTTATA
This sequence comes from Austrofundulus limnaeus, assembly GCF_001266775.1. Taxonomy (NCBI): domain Eukaryota; kingdom Metazoa; phylum Chordata; class Actinopteri; order Cyprinodontiformes; family Rivulidae; genus Austrofundulus; species Austrofundulus limnaeus. The sequence continues at coordinate 6,420 of NW_013953919.1, forward strand.
TTGTCTTTTTAAAAAAGGAAAAAGAATTGACCAACATGTTGCACTAGCWKGTCGGGAAGAAGGAACACTATTCTMTTCTTCACTATTTTATTCTCATCTTCCCTCGCTTGCAGGTGGAGAGCTGTGGCTCCCTCACAGAGAGTCTAAGTGTTGGCAACAGTTACTCCGGGGTGTGTAGGTCCTTCATGACCCAAGTCCACAATGGAGACATGATGCCCGATGCCTGCTTCCCAAAACAGGAGAAGAGGGAAGTGGAGAACAGGATCCCAAGAGACCAAGCAGAGGACAGCTCCCAGAGTTCGAGTCCAAGTCCTTCCAAAGAGAATGGCTTCCTGTCCGGCAGGGAGGATCAGGACTTGGAGAAGGACAAGGATGACGATCTTATGATGCCACGCAAGAAAAGAGGGAGACGGAAACTGGAGCGTCCTACAAAATGTGAGTTTATATGAGTTTATGTGAAGTCTTCAGAAAAGAAAATCACGTGTTTTGTGTTGGATGTACACTAATGATCTTTAAATAGGCATCTGACTAAATATGTCTATGAGGACTAAAACTGTCAGCACTTCTAGTAGCAAACATAAAGGGCAAAGATACCACTTCATTCAATGAATGAGGGGGAAAAATTACAGAAATTACAGCAGAACTTTAGAGAAATGTTTGTTAATCCAAATATGTTTACAGACTGTTATTCATACTACTTTACCACAAATAATAGAAATAATTATCATAATAAAATCTTTGGTATCATACAACAAAGTATATAAAAAAGACCAGTAAATACAGACCTTTGCCTTTCAACTTTTTCTTCACCATGACTGACCAAAGTAATGCCCTCGTGTGTGTGTGTGTGTGTGTGTGTGTGTGTGTGTGTGTGTGTGTGTGTG
>NW_013953919.1:7381-29550 GCF_001266775.1 Austrofundulus limnaeus
GTTTTAAATAATAAACTTAAACTTTTTTTTATTTAACAAATTTCTCAATATATAAAATATAACAAATATCAAGACAACATCCAACCCTTTGTATTGTAAGTTGTTTAACTAATTTCTTTAAGGTGAAAACTCTTGAAAACAACAAGACTGTTTTGTCTTATTGCACAAATTAAAATCCAGCTCCTCGTGTTTCTATTGATGTCATTTCCCTGCTAGAAAAAAATGTGTGATGTATGTCCATGGAAGGCAAATATTTAAAAAATCAAATAAGCAAAAGAGGATGGAGTTAAAATAAATAAAAGGTATTCAAGCTACGTTTTGAGCATCCAAAACGTGCYCAATACTTCAAGTTGGCTGCTTGTGCTCCTTCAGGTCAGATGCATTCGGACTGTCGGGAAGCGCCTCTGTTGTTTTCCTCTGCCAGTCTCTGCTTAATGGCGGATGAAATAAAGAAAGTGGCGGTACTTTATTTACTTTGAGCAAGCGAACGTCGTGCTCACAAGATAATTAATCCACCAGATAATTCGTTGGCGGTCTGTTCGGTGAGTTTCACTCCAGGAGCTGTGAGGCTTTCAAGCTACGTTCAGACTGAACTCTTGTTTACTGAACCAGCGGCTGCTGATGTCATTACACTCTTGCGCGATGCTGCGTTCAGGACAAGCATGGAAAATCTTCAACTCTTGCGCCAAACCAGTCGCAATGATGYGTTTAGGTACCGAAACATGGTAGCGTTTGATGTTACGTGAATAGGTTCTCGGTAGTATCGACAGAATTCGGTCGGTACTTTAAAAAGTATCCAGTTCGGTACCCATCCCTACTCATTACTGAGSACAAGGCCCCAATCCGTGGATCCAACTCCATCCATCCATCATTCACGAACAAGACACCCAGATACTTAAACCTCCTCCCCTGGACAAGTGTAGGTATCCATTTTGAAGTCAAAATGTTGCCTTATGTATTATTTGTTTCACATTTAGACAGTTGTACATGCAGTACTTTTCAGTGTTTAGAGGAACATGTTAAAACACTGTCGCTATGCAGGAAATACCATGTAGATCTCAGTTATTGTTTGTTAGCAGTGCTCAGTAGTAGCAACGTGTTTAGTCGAAGTTAAACATGTTTAACATCAAAGGTAATTACAACCTCATATGTCCCTTGGTGAATATGAGTTTGACACCCCTGCTTTATGTAATATATGGCTTATAGAAACATAAACACACAGACATGGGCAAAAATAATATTGCCTTTCAGTGGCAGGTGACAACTGAGGTCATGATGACAGCAGTTGCAGAAAGCGCCGATGGTGGTAGCATCCAAAGCTCCTGTTTTTTGTCTATTACAGCATCACTGAACAGGTTTTCCCTCCTGCTGCTTGGAGGAGTTGTAACAAATCCTAGAAACACAGAGCAGGTCAATACAAACTGCAGACTCAGTTTGTAAAGAGTGCTGGGCTCATTGCCATCCCACTGGCAAGACCCTTGACTTGGACCTGCCAGCTCCCTGAAGAGGCTCGTTGCCAGCTGACGAGTTGTTCTGCACCTCTCACCGGGGTCAGAGCCAGCATTTCCGTGGAAAAGAGAGGGGCAATAGAGGCAAATGGCTCAGGTAGAGAAGGATTTCTAAAGAGAGTGCATTTCAGGAATAAGGGGAAGCGATACAAACAATCTTGAATTAAAACTACTACACGTCTGCATCACTTTATATTCTATTAAAAATATTAATTAGTTATTAAAATTATTATCTTCACCTAAAAAGGTCTTTTAAAAGGTCTAGCACTAGCATTCAGTTCATATTCAGAACGCTACACTACCACCAGTCAAACCCCAGCTCAATATCTGTAAAATCTCAGAGAGCAGAGACCTTGGTGCGAGCGGGCCATTCACTGTAAAAAATGAAATGTTGGATTTACTTAACCATGTTATGTGACCTGGTTCCACTTAACTGAGTTGAGTAAATTCAAAGCAATATAGCAGTTTTTTAACCAAAGGACACGAGTATGTTGCTTTGAATTTACTCAACTCAGTTAAGTGGAACCAGGTCACATAACATGGTTAAGTAAATCCAACATTTCATTTTTAGAGTGTTGGGATGGATCGATTTCTAAACAGAGGTTTTAATATCTACGTAGAAGGGTTTTAGTTTAGTTCTGGCTCTGGTACAGCTGAGCTCCAGCAGTACTGTATATTAGCAATATATTGGGCTATATTAGCAAACTCCCCTGTCAAACACAGTGATTGTGGCTTTGTGCGTTATAGTAGTATAGATATATAGTGACGTTTTCTCTCATGAAAACAAGTGAGAGTGTCTGTGAGTTGCCACGCAGCGGCTCGACAACAAAGGCTCTTATTGGATGACATGCCCGACGAAGGCCATCTAAAGCTAATAGCGATCGAGATCCCGCCTCCTTGCCATAACCAGTGGGTTTGTGTGGGTCTCTGTGTGTGTTATGGTGCGTTCACACCGAACGCGATTTCAGCGTCAAAATCGCAGCCAACGCTGAAGTTTGAAGCTTGTGCACTTTGAGGTCAGACGCAGGACAGCAGCGCTGCACGGCGACAGCCGCCCCGCCCCTCCCTCCTCTGTGGGGCTGTTTAATGTCGGACGAGGAAGTGGCTTTGCTTTATTTACAGACAGCCAGAACGTGTCACGTTCATCAGATAATTAATTAATAATTAATTCACCAGATAATTCAGAGAAGAGGCTCACAGCTCGCTTTCAGGACTATTTTTTCCAGTCCGATGAGTCGCTGCCACGCATTGCTGCGGATCAGGACACGACTGCAGCACTCATTTCAGCTAAAGAGCAGGAGCTCTGTCTGTTTCAGGTTAGTGGACATCATTCAGTAAACTGTCCCGTCGGGAAATATGTCACTACGTCACACAGTGGAGTCTCTCTGATTGGTTGACGCTGCGCGTCGAGCTGCAAAAGTTCAGATTTTCTAACTTCAGCGATTTAGCGTTCGACGCTCAGATCGTCCAAATCGTCCAAATCGCGCTGCTCTAATCGCGCTTGAGGCGCCGCAGAACTTCCCGACGCTGCTTGAAGCGCGTCCACCATAGACTTTGCATGTAAACCTGCTGCTCCTGACGCTGAAATCGCGTTCGGTGTGAACGCACCATTAGTCAACAATTACTGCACTCCAAGAAGTCCTTTGCGATATGAATATTGCACACACTGATATTACAATAAGATTCAGATTCATTTATTGATGACCACACAACACATTGGTGGAATTTGCTTCTGGTACAGCATGACATGCTCACATCTCTGTGTCTAAACAAACAACAATACAAACAATGAGTGTACTTAAAGATATCAGTTAATGATCTGGTTTGGTAACCGTACAGCAGTTGGGAAAAACTGTTTTTGAATCTGAATGATTTTGTTGATAAAGACTTGTAGTGTCTTCCAGAAGTCATAAGTATGAACAGATGATATGCCGGATGAGCGGGGTCTGAGATGATCTTTGTTGCTCGTTGCGTAATGAGTCTATGAAACAATGTGTCAATGGATGGGAGGGCACAGCCTGTAATTTTTGATGATTTATCTATTATACGCTGTAGGTTTTTGCGTGAATGGGAGTCCAAATTTCCATACCAGACTATTATAGATGAGGTGAGTATGTTTTGAATAATGGCGGTGTAAAACTGAATGAGAATGTTATGCCTAATTCTACATTTTTTTATTGTCTGAGAAAAAATAATTGTTTATTGACTTTTTTTATAAAATTGGTTTGAGTGGTGTTTCCATTTGAGTGTGTTACTGATGTGTGTACCTAGGAATTTAAATGAATCGGTGATGGTTATGTTGGAAATGGAGATGGGTGTCTTGTGAGTGGGTGAACGAGAAAAATCAACTTAAGTTCCTGTGTTTTCGATGCGTTAAACTGTAGGTTGTTATTTTGGCACCAGGTAACTACTTGAGTTACATGTTTATAGTGATGTTCATTATTGTTAGTGATGAGTCCAATTATTGTTGTGTCATCTGCATACTTGAGGATAGAGACTGAGCTGTGAGTGGATGTAAGCGTGTTTGTGTAGAGTGAAAAAAGTCAAAGTGAAAGAACACAGCCCTGGGAGGGCACCTGTACTGAGAGTAAGAGGTTAGGATGAGAGGCTACCGATCCTGACTCTCTGTGTTCTTTGTACAAGAACGTTGTGTATCCAGTAACAGAGTGGAATTAATGTCCATGTCCATAAGTTTGTTGAAGAGGTTGACTGGGTTTAAAGTATTGAAGGCGGAGCTAAAGTCAATGAACAGTATCCAGGCATAGATGTTGGGAGATTCCAGGTGTTGCAGGATGTTATGAAGAGCCAGATTAACTGCATCTTCAACAGATCTGTTGGTCCGGTATGCCAACTGGTAACTGTCCATYATGGGGGAAGTGACTTTTTTCAGGTGTGAGAGTACAATRCGTCCAAAGGATTTCATGATAACAGATGTAAGAGCAATTGGTCTGTAATCATTGAGACAGGATATTTTATTAGTTTTAGGTACTAGGATGATAGAATCCTTAAAGCATTTGGGGACTGTGCACTGACTGAGAGAGGTGTTGAAGATGAAGGTAAAGGCGGGGGCTAGCTGAGCTGCACAATGTTTCAGGACAGCTGGGGTGACACCATCAGGCCCTGCTGCTTTCCTCTTTTTTGTTTTTACTGAAAGAGGCTCTCACTTCTACTTYTTGAATGAGAAATTGAGGTGATTGGAGGGGAAATGGAAAAGAGATGGTGCTCTTCAAACCTGCCATAGAAGTTATTTAGTGTGTCTGGTAGGGGGTGAGGCCTTTTATTATAATTGGTCATATTCTTTAGTTTTTGCCAAATTTATTTAGTATCATTTGAATGTATTTGCTGTTCTAATCTTTGTGCATATTGGGTTTTTGCTTTCCTGATTGCAGCCCTAAAGTTGTATTTGGCTGCATTATATTGTTCTTTGTTGCCTTCTGTGAAAGCAGAGTTGTTTTTCTTGCGAAGGAGTTGGAAGTCTTTTGTGAACCAAGGTTTGTTGTAACTATGTATTTTCACTGTTTTAGTGGGGATGCACATCTCTACACAGAAGTTGACATATGACGTCACTGTGTCTGTCAGCTCGTCCAGACTGGCCCCCACTGCTCTGAATATGTCCCAATCAGTGCACTCAAAGTAGCCTCTCAAGGAGTCGATAAAGGCACTGGACCAGCACGGAACACTTTTTGGATTTGACACTCTTGGATTTAAGTTTCTGCTTGTATTTTGGAATAAGAAGGAGAGTGGCGTGGTCCGACCTTCCCAGCGGAGCCCTCGGAAAAGACCGATAGGCACCGCTAACCAGGACGTACAGTGGTTGAGGATGTTAGCGCCTCTACTCGGGCAGGTAACTTGTTGGACGTAATTGGGGAGGTCAGCAGACAAAGGTTTGCATGGTTGAAGTCGCCAAGTGCAATAACAATTGCGTCAGGATGTAAGTTTTCCACAGAGGATATATATATGTCGCCAGTTCAGAGATGGCCACATTAGCATTAGCCAATGGAGGGATGTAAACACCAATCAAAACAACTGAGGCAAACTCTCTGGGAAGACAGTACAGTCTACACTTAACAGTAACATATTCCAGGTAAGGACTGCGAAACTGTTTAGCTCTGTGTTGTTATTGCACCATAGCTGATTGACCATAACACATATGCCGCCACCTTTAGATTTCTTAGACGTTTAGCTGAACTGTCGGCACGGTATAGGGGAAAGCCGGGTGGGGTTACTGCCAGGTCAGACACAGTGTGGTCCAATCAGGTCTCTGTGAGGCAGAGGTCAGAGCAGTCCTTAAAGTCCTCGTTGGTTTGAAACAGAAGAAATAGGTTATCAATTTTATTTTTTAACTATCTGGTGTTGGTGAGAAGCAGAGCTGTTAACGGTGACCGGAATGGGCATTTCCTAAACCTGCAAAGTACACTGGCTTTGTTTTATAGCCAGCTTGCACTTCCAGGAGCAGGGGTACACTGGGATGTCCATGGCTTGAATCTCAGCAGGAAAGGTAGCGATTGTGGCCTTATCAATAACATAGGAATTGTCTTTAAGTGAGAACAGCTCCTAGGGAGTATATGTCACACAGGAGGACTTTTTAACAGCAGCTTCAGCAACCCACTTTTAAATGACGTTACTGCCCACAGARCAGGGACACAAGTTACCGTAGAATATCACCTTGAGCCGCACTTAAACGCCTACTGAGAGGAGAATACCAAGCTGAACGAGATGGCTGTAAATGAGTGCTGCAGGCTTTGTGAGACTAATTTAATTTAATTTGGAAACCTTGTCAACACGGAGTGGCTTCATCCACTTCCTCTGCTGCCATTGTTTAAAAAAAACTACAGACGGATAACTGCGCAGAAAATCAACGTCGTCGGTCAAAACTCCTCCTTCTGTTCTCTGATTGGCCCAACTGAAATGCTCCAGATGAAATCCTTGTCTATGGGAGAAATCCCAGACGGAGCAGTGAAGAGAAACTAGAATTGAGCGTAACTGCGTAGGAAGGCAAGGGCCAGGCTAGCAAAATGTCCTCGTTTCCCAAAAATAACCTCACTTGGTTAAAAACGGAACATGGTTCTCACTCTGTAGCTGAAACAAAAACACACACACACACACACACACACGCACACACACACACACACACACATGCACACTGATATGTGCCAAAACATTACAGCTGCTTTGTCTTTAGCTGCAGGTGATAATCAGCAGGTGGAGGTATTATGCTCAATAAATTCACAGCTTTAAAGACAATTACATAAAAAATGCCACTGTCAACATAATTGTTCATATGCTAGTATATGATGACATAAATAACTATAAGACACTGTCAGTAACCTTTTTAGAATGAAAAAGGTTTTGCACAGGAAGGAACTGTCCATGCATGCAGAGGAAGTTGTGAAACCAAACTGGCGAGAGACAGTAGCAGAGTAAAAGCAAAAATAGCACAAAGAACATATGGTGGTATGTGCACTCAAGCAACAGTTTCATGAAAAAAATAAAGACTCAGAGGTGTGCAACAACATGTGCATGTTGTTTTTTAACAGCACTGTTACAGAAGGAATTGGGGCGACAGATAGACCTGTCACGATAAGCAACAAATCAGTTAATCACATAATAAATTAAAATGAGGTTGATMATTTTCAGTTGCTTGCTTGYTTGTTTGTTTTTTGTGTGCCTCCCTCCTTTCTACTCCATTGCSTAGGGAGGAGTGAACTCTCAAGTTAGGTATCTGCCAGRCTCATGGTCTTGTAACCTCTGTATCATGAGAGCCCCTGGAACAAGTATTTAGTTTGAGGAGTGTCTTTGGTCGCTGAAGCTGCTGTTTAACGTTGTTCTGTGCTACAGCTAACTATTGACATAAAAAAGTCTGATATTTAGTCTGTAAATACTGCTACAACAAAACTGTTGCTTATAAATGCAGTAAAACAAAATCAAAATGATTTTCTTATAAATGAACTTACAATTAMTGCACACTTTATGCCTAAGTAAATATGTTGTTTTTTTCCTTACGGATTTAACTCAATGAAAAACAAACAGCATTGACGATATTATCTTTATTGCACAAAATAGAAGTCAGACAATATACGTAGAACTACATTTAAAAAAACTACTTTATAGTCAGAATTTAATGGGAGCAGCTCTCCTGTAGCTACCTGCCCCTGGCTTCTTTGACCCGGATAGYGAGGCAGCCGGTACCGATCGATGGCTGAGAAGGTGGAGCAGCGGTCCGGGGGCTCAGCTGGTCACTTGTTGAAGGTGACTCTGAACAAAAACAGAACAGGTTCAGGTTAATGTCAGGTATAGACTAGTAATGRTTAGTTTTAGGGAAAATGTCAGGGTTAGGCATAAATACAGTTACAAAAATGAATGGAAGTCAATACAATGTCGTTTTGATGCAAGCGTGAGGAAATGTGTGTGTTGTCTTTTAACAAAATATTTCATGATCCTCTGGACAGATTTGAACGAAACTTGTCAAAAATCATAATTTAATGGTCAACAGCTAATTAAGTTTTAGAGTCAGATGAACATACAGTGCATTTTAAATCCATTATATGCCTACATTTAGTGTGGTAGTAGCTAAGACTTGTCCTGAACACATACTATACTTTGAACGCGAACAAAAAAATTGTGTTTTTCAAAGTTTTGCTGACAATTATGTACTGTAAGTCAGTTTTGTCCGTTAGCAAGATACTTTATCTTGGCCAGATTTTAATGAAACTTTCATAAAACAGTAATTGTGTCCATCTAAAATTGAATAAATTTTAGAGTCATCCCAGTGCAAAATGGCCAACAGCTAAGCCGCCTTAGCAGATACAAATTCGTTATATCTCAGTTAGTTTTATATTTAGATATTGAGATAAAATTTGATATGGCCGGGGTTTTAAAAGTTTTCTACAAGAAAATAAAAGTTTTTCCTCTGACTCAGGTGAGTAAACAACTACAGTTGTTGTTTAGAGCTGTATATTCAGGGTTGCACATAAAATTTTTGGTCTGGTTCTCAGGGGAGAACCTAGGGTTGTTGCTTGGTGCTCACTCATGTTTTCCTTCACTCATTTAACACATTTATCTAGAGGGGCGTCAGGKCATCTAACGTCCCCCTGTTCTATTTTATGACTCCTATCAGCTGCAACGTCTCAGGACATCATGCCAAATCAGTCCAAGTTTTTTAATTTATTATTTTACGCTGCATAAATTTTGTAAACTACCTAAGTGGCCGAGGGGCTGGGTGTCATATAAACATCACAAACTGAACATTTCATGGTTAAATGTCTTTTAGACTAACATGTCCCTCAGATGGACAACTCCTATTTGGTCTTCTGGATCTTTGGCCTTGGTTAAACCAGCTTTCCACACTCCAGTCCAAGCAGCAAATATCTGTCTTTTGCAGAGAGCAAAATAACTTAAAACATACAAATGTTTTATTTGTTAGACTGATTTCTTTTTTAAAAGACTATTTTATTCAAAAAGATAATACTATTTAGATGGTTTCAGCTCATGTAATTATTTATTCTTCGTATTTGATCGTTTAATAAATTACATTTATACCAGAAAAGCTGTATCACAGTATGGTCCTAAATATAAACAAGTTTAGCACATCAAGAACCTTGTTTTTTTTATATAAAATTGTGAATGAAATTTGTGGATCTTTATGATAAATTAAAATAAGATTTAAAACTCTTTCACCTAGAGAACATGGCAAGTTGTTTTTATTTTTTTAATATATATATATACAGGTATATATAATTTTTTGCCTGGGGTGTTAAAYAGAGAATCATCTTTGCTTTAATATGGGGCAAAGAAATGTTCTGTTAGTTAATGTGGTTTAGTTAGAAAAACAGTGAATCTCACAGACAGACTCAGCCTGTGCATGCAGCGACGTGCTCATACAGCAGTCTCTCAGGAGGAGAGTTTAGTCACTCACACAAAGTTGGACAGATCTGTTCAATAACAACATTCTGAACATATATTGAAATAAAAAGTTTGATTTTACAGACCAAAGTCTGGTAGTTCAGGAGCAAAGTACAGGAGGAGCGGAGAAACCAGGACTGWTCGCGTCGCTGCAGTTACTCCAGTCGAGCCGGCCCGCTGCTTCAACCAAACTTGCTCTCACTGAAAGTCCCGCCCTGCTCTGCTTTGATTGGATAAAACGGCTCTGGATTTCAACTGATTTGTTGAAGGCAGTGTCCGTTTAATCGTTATATCAGGGTCCAGCTGTGGCGCACCGAACGATCCATTCACACCAGAGTGGCTGGATTCTTTTTTTTTTTTTTTTTTTTTTTTTTGGTCGCCTTTGCAACCAAACTGGTCGCACTCTAGAGCCCTGCTAGCTGTTGTTTTGTCAGACAGTCAGGTACAATCTTAAGTACGCAAGGGAGCTTTATGACGTCCCATCTGGTGCGCTTTTTCCTTTTTTGACACCGCAAGCGCACCTGCACACTGCTTGTGTATATTAACTTTTATAGCTTATAGCACTGGTGCTACAGAAGTTTCTGGTTTTGTAGCACAGAACAAAAGGTTGTAGCACAAGCATCAGATGTTTGTTACAATCTCTTAAAAACCAAAAGTATTTAAAATTTATTTTAAATTTGAACTTTTGCAGCTCGGCGCGCAGCGTCAACCAATCAGAGAGACTCCGGTTTGTAACCTAGTTATGTCCACTAACCTGAGACAGATGGACAGGAGCTCTTTAGCTGAAATTGAACGCCTGTAGTCGGTGTCCTGGCAGGAGATGCAGGTACCTATGCAAGTCATCAGCTCATCAAACTGGGCTCGGGACATAAATAGTACTGAAAGCAACCCTCGTCAGTGCACAAGTCCTGGAGTGGTGAACCTCACCAAACTCAGAACTCCTTTGAATTACCTGGTGAATCCAGACACGGCACAGGCGCCCAGCGACAATGTGCTCTTGCTCTCACTAAATACAGCCAAGCCACTCTCCATTTCATCTACCATTGTACAGAGACCTGCAGAGGAAACAATCAAGAGGCTCTTCCAGACGTGCGTGATGCACGTCTAGAGCAATTGTGTTGAGTGTCTGACCACAAAGTGCACAAGCATCCAACGTGAAGTGTTAGATGCATTTTTAACACTCAAAATGCAGCATTATCCTCTGTCTATGCGCTTTAAAATGCTATTTATTCATTTATTTTCAGAATTTTTTTTATAAAATGGCCATTATAAAAAATAAAGAATTTCTTATATGTCTGGTACCAGGGATCAGGACACATCCACCTGCCCAAATTTGCATTTTATGTGCAGTGGTATTTGTCAAACCCTAGAAGTGTTAGTAGTTTAGCATTGGACAGTATTGATACTAAAGTTATTGGAACAATATTTTAGTTAGTTTTATTTTCAGCATGTTGCTCCTGTTCCATAAATACATGCTGCATCGGAGCAGCTGGCCAGAGGCAGGTTCAAAATATCAACTAAATACTCAACTAAACAAGCATGTCAGATAATTATTTACCTGGCTCTGACTGCACAACAACTCTAGAATTGACATGCTAACAAGTAGCATCCACAAGCTACTTCTGCAAAAAGTCATCTGAATGGGACGTTGTGTCATTTTCTGCTTATGTGGGTCACATCAGTGCAGTGGGGAGTTCACACTGGAGTCAAATGGAGGTCACATTTAAAATATGATGTCCATGCAAAAAAAAAAATCATTATTGAGCATGAAGACCTTCAGTCACATTATACATTATGGTTTGGTTTGACATCTGAGTTGAAATTTTGGTTATTGACTCTAACTAAAACCATGACTGAAAGGTCTGAGTCACAGATGTATAGAGAGAAGGCAAAAGGGACAGATGGGGGTGTTCAGAGTAAAAGAGGAACGCAGGTACAGTTCGTTATTCTTATTGACACATAGTGGATGTTAAAATGATAAACTTTATCATCTTATCGTTAGCTTGTGCCAGTTCTCTTGTCTGTGTATTGTAAGGATTTAATGAAATGCCCCAAAGACTACTACACTGCAGTGAGAAAAGCTGCCCACTTTGTAAGTAAATCATCCAAGCTATAAAACCATTACAACTGTAATTAAAAGCAAAACATGTTTGTCTCTCAAATCCTCATAGGATTCTGTGCTTGAACATATGCCTGATTACTTTTTACTCTAAATGCAAACCAGATTCCCGGAGTCACTGTCTCTTCAACTTTTAACTGATTTCCCTTTAATTTCACCAAACACATAAATAATGTTAAGAAAATACAGCATGAATTCAGAGTGCTGAATAACTGCTGCTATTTGCTGATGAAGCTAAAAAGAGGTATTAAAGTTAAAACCAAAACACTAGCAAAAGATGAAGTAGTATAAGACTAGCTAAAATGTAGCAAATGGCTGTATAAAAAAGGATGTATAAAAATGATGGTTAGAAAAGTTGCAAGAAGATAGCAAAAAATAAACATGTTGAAAACCTAAAGTATCAAAAGACTAGAAAAGTATCAAAAAGGTAGCTAAAATAGCACAATTTTAGCAACAGGATAAAAGCAGCAAGAGACTAGCTGAAAGATAAAGTAATAAGAAAACTATACAGAACAAGAATACTGAAGCAGATTTGAGATTTTTGAAGGAAATGAAGAAATCTCACTGTATTTCTAAAGGGAAAATATTGGAAAATTTTGAAAAGTATAAAATTTACAAAACACAGAAGTCCTACCACCCATCTTCCAAATGAGTAAAATGTTTTGATATATGAATCGATAATATAGCACAAAATATGCAAAAGTATTTCAATTGCAAAAGAAATGTATGGATAAAACAAAAAATGATGATTCAACATTCAAATAATGAATGTTTTACATTGTTTATTGATGAATAAAAGGCAATGTGAGTTTAACAGATACAAGGACAACCAAAGTCAGCTCCCTCCTTCCCATCAATGATTCAAACCATCCRTTGTGTTGCTGTCTTCTCCCTAGATGTGGAGCACAAAGAGGACGACGGGTGCGATGCAATCAAGACGGAGGTAAGATTTTTGTAGTTTGTCTTTGTTCTCTGGCTGATGTAAGGGTTCTATCTCATTTTGGAGGGCAGTCGCTTTTATTTGTTTGGAGACTGAATTATGTCTGCTCTCTCAAGCTGTATGTTCTCTGGTTGCCAGTAAGACAAGTGATTAGGTTGCATACTGGGCACATTTTTTTTCAGCATCAAAAATTTGTTTTCAACTTAAGAAAGTAGAATATTTGCCCTCTGTCAATCAGATACTAGTAGGGTGTCAATAGATATGTTTACACGGACATAAATAATAAATGACTACCGTATTTTTCGGACTATTAGCTGCACCCGCCATTAAAAAACCCCCACGAACATTAGCATATAAGCCGCACCGGACTATAAGCCGCACCCCCATCAATAAAAAACAAACAAAACAGTACACCCAAAATTGTCGTCAAAAAAGTGAATTCAACATCACATTTATTATTCAAGAAAAAGGTTGGCAAGTTTACCGGTACAAAATAATAATAAAAAATAACTCTCGGGAAAAAATAAGGCGAGAGGTCTGGAATTAAAACATAAAAAGCAAAGCTTTAGGAATTACCGGTAAAGTTCGGATGAATATGGTTCATTTAACTGACCTTATTTTGGTAGTTTTCTTTAACTGTTTCTGGTCCAACAAAACGTCTCATTCATCGTCCTCCGGCGCACTGAAACCGTTGAAGTCCTCCTCTTCAGTGTCGGAGTTAAACTAGCTGAGAAAAGCTGCGTCACACAGTGGTATCTGTTCAGTGTTGCTTTCTGTGTCGCTGTCCTCCCAGGCTGGCTCTGAAGCTGTGGTGTCCTCTTCACGTAGCAGTCCAGCCTTTCGGAACCCATTTGTGATGGTGGACTCGTTCACTCGGCTCCACGCTGTTAGGATCCACTGGCAGACATCAGAAAATGACGCTCTTCGCATTCGGCCAGTTTTTGTGAATGATTTATCCCCGTCAGTCATCCAAGCCTCCCATTCAGCCCTGAGTGCTGCTTTAAATGCACAATTCACACTGATGTCCAGGGATTGCACAAACTTTGTTGTACCTCCAGGAATAACAGCAGGAATTGAGTTGTTTTTCTTGATGGCTTCTTTCACCGAATCCGTGATGTGGGCCCGCATACTGTCCATAACAAGCAGTGCTTTTTTCTAGTTGAAAAATCCTCCTGGGCGCTTTCCGTAGCACTCCGTTAACCAGTCCTTCATCAGATTTTCTACCATCCATYCTTTCTGGTTGACTTTCACAACAATGTCCTTCGGGAGTTGGTCTTTCGGCATAGTTTTGCTCTTAAAAATCACCATTGGGGGGAGGTTCTTTCCAGAAGCAGTGCAGCCCAGCACACAGGTGAAATGTGTCTTCTCGTGTCCGGTTGTTTTCACCATAATGGAAGATTCACCGGTCTAGTTTACGGTCTTAGTCAGAGGCATATCAAATGTTAGTGGCACTTCATCCATATTTATGATGTTGTCCGGTCCGATGGCGTTCTCTGCGATCTTTGTTTCAACAAATTGTCTGAAATTTGTGAGTTTTTCCTGGTAGTCCGGGGGGAGTTGCTGACAGAGAGTTGTCCGTGTCCTGATGGACAGGTCTTTCTACTCATGAACCTAAAACACCAGGACGGTCCGCCATTAAAATTTTCATTGTTCATCTGGAGAGCCATTGCTTTGGCTTTCAGGCGGATTTGCACGGTGGATACACCTCGGCCGTCTGCTCTCTGGGTATTTACCCAATCCTCAAGAAGATCTTCCAGTTCAGGCCACCTAATGTTATGTCCTCTGAAAGCTTTTCTCATCTTCTGGCACTGAACGAGTTCTTCCTGCTGCCGCCTCCAACGCCAAACCATTGATTCGTTCAGGCCGAGCTTACGTGCAGTGGCTCTATTTCCCTCCTGTTGTGCAATTTTAATAGCCTTCAGCTTAAAAGTGACATCATAGGAAGATCTTCTATTCTTTTCCATGGTGAGCGCGTTTGAATTTGAAGAGAAATATCGTGTCTGTCGAAGATCCGTCGTGCCGTGTCTGCTACTAGCTAAAATAAAATGGCGCCTGTTTCGTCTTTCTCCTTTTATGCGCGGTAACCACACCTCTGAGCCCCCACCTCCGGCTAAGTGCCCCCACCTCCGCTACAGAGCACCCACCTCCAGCTAAAGAGCCCCCTGGTGGCTGAATAAAAAATCCACTTATAAGCCGCACCGGACTATAAGCCGCATGGTTCAAAGTTCAGGAAAAAAGTCACGGCTTTTAGTCCGAAAAATACGGTAATCAGAATAAAAATGCAACATTTAAATACCCCTATCAGAATATTCTGATCTGATTCAGCTCGATAGGAATAAATTTGCAATCTGTATGAGAGGAGTGGTTTATGCTGATTGATAATCCAGACAGCGTTCATGTAAACACTTATTCTGATCATGTTATTCTGGTTGTGGAAAACTGACATGAATGCGCATATGCACCCTATTTCAACCTGACATATTTCCAGCTGGCTAAATGCTAACATGTCGAAGAAGCAAAACTGATCCATTAGCAATGCAAACTTTATATTAGATACTTTGAAACAGCTCAAAATTATTGAACGCCTTGATGGTCGAAAGCGTAGGAACACAGGGTGCAGTAACATCTCCATTATCAAAACCTGGTGYGGCTCAATTCTGGGCACTCAGAAGACAGAACATTTGTTTATGTTCATCATAGAACATAGAACTTGTGTCTTTAGGGAACATTTACAACTCTGCGCTTGTCAGTACTTCTATACTGAATAAAAGCCTGGTGCATGTAAACCCTCGTCATGATTGGAATAATTAATTTTGTGTCCATGTAAACGATACATCTGGATTATTTATTACGAATACATTTTAATCCGATTAAAAAATTTTGCACATGTAAACATAGCTATTGCCAGTAAACTCAAGAGTTGTTTTCTTCTTTTTAAATCTTTGGTCATAACCAAAAGCACAACATTTCTTGAAGGAATGCTAGATTCCTAAAGGAACTAGAACTTAGATGGGATATTGTGYCTAGAGATGGGCCAAATGGCTTTTTGAAGGGATCCAGATCTTGATGAGCTGTTTGTTTCATAGAGCCATTCTATTTTGAACAAGCTTTGTCATAATGATATACGCTATCATGTACGCTGTACGTGATGACATCATTCTTTCATGTGGACGGTACCATGTGTCATATCAAGCAGAAACACCACCCTCCACCCTTCCCACTGAGTTGTACTCCATAAGGAGGAGCGATCGTCTCTGTAGTTAAGGAGGAAAAAATAAAAAGACTGTCTGCAGCTTGGTTCTTATCGTTCGTTGTAAGGATCCGTTCAAAAAATTTGGATTGTTCGCAAACATCACATCTCTTCATGCCACCTATCAAATGGTTCATGTGAGTAATAAYGAGAGCAATATCAGTTTTGTACATTATCACCCTATCTGTTACTGTCTCAGCTACTGCCATTCCAAATTTTATCTCAGCATCTGTAAATTTGACAAAGTTATAGAATAGAATAGAATAGAATAGAATAGAATAGAATAGAATAGAATAGTCTTTACTGTCATTGCACAAGCCTGTACACGTGAAGTGACCATAGAGGTATCTTAAATCTACTCAGTGCAATCTCTGAATTGCACTGGGTTATCAATTTTAGAGTTTGCTTTTGGTTTGGGGGAGTTGCGGGGTTTTTGTTGAATGTTTAGTGATATAACTTTTTAATTGTGTTTGGAGAGCGGGTTGGGGTGTTTATGTATTTTTATTGTTGATTGTAAAATGTTTTATTTTGTAATTTTCTTTTTCTGTTATTTTCTTGTTTTTATTATAGTTGGATGTTGTTTTGTTTTTATTATTAGGAGGACGTAAACTAGCCGTAGGCTAAATCTGGTGCAATGCATCAAATGTTTTTATGTTTCTCTTTTAATTGCACATTGTCCTTATAAATAAAATTAAAAAAGACATAAAGGACATGTAGTCATTTTTATGTAGTCTTAAGTGTGACTAAATGGGCCAGGCATTTTGTATTGATTTGACTCCAAAGGTGAATGGACCCAATGACTACTTTCATAGAAAATAATCCAGTGGTTCATCAGGTATCTTTTTAAGACTATAGACACAGTGAGGAGAAAGGGTTGGGCAGGATTGATCATTATCATACCACAGTATAACCTTTAGAAAATACTATGGCATATGGTATTACCAGGGGTGGGGGTATGGTCTGTGGAGTGTTGAATAATTACTAATTAACAGGGAAACAATGAGCCTTTACATACATATAGAGCCAGAGAGGCATGGGAAAAAACTCTGCTGAGACGACAGACAGGGGTGTCTCTGCTGCCCCCTTTTCCCCCCGTTTGTCTTCTGGATGAGCAGAGGTGGTCAGAATTCGCATCAGTAACATCATGGGGCGTCTTCTGAAAGAACCTAGAAGGTTTATGTCCCAGTTTTCTTCGCATCCTTGTGGAAATTGCCGGGAAATTTGGCGCATCACCTCCCGTGACTGATTCTGTCAGATTTTTTTTATACCATCACCATATTTTGAGACCGCCCATGCCTAATCACAAGCAAAAACATTATTGCTTTTGGCGGCAGGTGATAACTTACTGATGCTTTTGCTGAATTTATAGCTACTTATAAAATTCATTTTTTTATATTTCTGGATATTTATCAAGTACATTTTTCAAAGTTTATTCAAACAAATTAAAACAATCCTAAAATAACTCTGGTAAATATTCAGTTAGATTAAAAAAATGTGTATCTCATATTACTGATTGGTTATTTTTTATTTGAGAAAATTTAAATAATCATTAAGTTAAATCCTCAATGCATGAGACCTACAGCCAGTGTGTGTTCAAAATGTCCTAATATAACTTATCAATCTAGTAGGGAAAAAAGTGGAGTAGGTCATCTGGACAGCTTATTTTTTGTTGAAGATATTATAAACATTTTAATAACTTCATTACATTTTTCTTTAGACAGCTTTTTTAGCAAAAGGCTTTTAAACATGCTTCTCTCTGATATTAACCTAAAAGTTTGTACTGGAAATCATATTGGCCTACATTTTTTCTAGATTTGAAGGTTTCTAAAAGCCAACCAGAACATTTGGAAGACTTAAATGTCCCCTAGCCTTTGAAATTGTGAAAAAAAATGGTACCTAATGGTGTATAGAGTGGAAATATCAAATACACTTGGGAGCATTTCTTGCCTCTTGACTTGACACTGTTCGTTGAGTTTTGATTAGACTTTGTGGCCTCCCTTCATCAAATAAATCACTTTTATTTAGACGATTCCAATYTTTCACCAAGCTTTTAGTGCATTTATTTATTCCTTGACATCAATTGTACTAGTCAACACAGTTTGGCTTTAATAGTTACRTAGTCATTTATTGTAGGTGCACTGTTTGACAAAATGTGGTAACGGCTCAGCTATTGAGCATTTAGGAGTGTGTTTCACTCTAGTTCACACATTTGACAGTCATTTAGACTATTAGACATAATTTGTATTGATTAGTTAAAATTTAAAGATTTTTTAATGTCATAGATTGTTTTGTTCTAGTAATTCACCAGTGTGAACTACTAGACTAACCACTAGTGTGGTTAAAGCAGYCTAGTTGAGACTTTCAGTCAACTAGTTTAGCAAAACTGCTGACTAGTATGAATTCTGTTCCAACTAGTTGGCAAAAATGTGTTAGTAGGTAGAGTTTGTTGAACTTGTGTAACCAAACGTGCAACCAGTGCAGTGCATTTTCTAAGTCAAGGATACCTAATAAATACATGAAACATCTTGCCATATACAAGTCATAGTGTCAGATTAGATAAACAGTTTATCTTTTGCATTGTAAAAATAGTTCATAGAAGGAACCGAAAACTAGTAGCTAACTTTCTTTTACACCTTAAACAGGGAGGTCGAGGCAGGCAACGAGGGGGAGTTGGTTGGGAGATCAGCCTTCGTCAGAGGCCCATGCCCAGAATAACCTTCCAGGCTGGTGACCCATATTACATTAGCAAACGGACCAGGGAGGAGTGGATGGCCAAGTGGAAGATGGAGGTGAGTACCCCGTTCTGTCCCAGCCACCACAAACTGCAGAGTGACTGACAGAAGCTCTCTGGGTTTAAGAGAAGGCTCCTGGTGCATTCAAGTGTATTTGATGGGTCATTTGATACCTCATGAAGGTACCATTTGTTTCTGTGAAATTTCTATAGGATGCTTTCCTGGCTTTGTCCTTGTCTTTTGTGTGAGAAGAAGAGACACGCATCAGTGTTGCTCATATCTGTTTTATGCCTCGTTGTTCATCCTAATAAAAGAAATGTAACTTAGATTTGCTTTGTTCTCAGTGCTTTTTATGTTTGACAAGCAGTTGTTTCGATAATGTTGTTTAGCATTTTACAACACACTGAAACTAGGAAAAGCATCTGGCTGTAACTGAACTAAGGGCTTGCTTTTATAATGTATGGATTTGTGTTTTTATTTTTTTAGTTTAGCTAAAAAACCTCCACAAAGAAAATAATTAAAGGCATTAATGAAGGAACACCCACCAAACTAAGGCTAAGGCTAAGCTGAGGTTCTTCTTCCATGAAGCAGCTCTGTTGTCCCATCCATATTTTCAGTTACAGGCTGAGTCATTTCTACCTTCTCCTCTCTGTCAACGCTCTCTTTTAGTTTAAAAATCATAAAAACTAAACAGCCTACAGTATTTTTACAGTCTTTATTTTACAGTTAAAATATACAGTATGTTTATCAAATAAAGTCTAATGTTACAACTAATCATTGATCCCTTTAACTTCAATAACTAGTTACATTTACAAAAATTATGATGGTAAAAGGTGTGAATACACTCATGCGGCCTCTGGTGCGGACCAAACAACTGGACCGAGACCCGCTTTTTGAGGTGGTCTTGGTCCTCTTCCAAATGAACTCTGGTGCGGTTCGCTTCAGTTCGCTTCTGGTGTGAATACAGACCGGACTCTAACCGAACCAACTGCATTAAACATGCGCCTTTTTGGACTTCACAGGCCACCGTTGCTGAGCTAAAACAACTGAAATCACACCCTATTTGTCGTCTCCTGCTTAGCAGCTCTACTGCCAGCATGTAGTGGGTCAGAACATGCAGAGCACCTTGTCTCCTTAGGGTTGTGGCAATTTATTGACGGCACTCCAAAATTAGAATATCTTCGCAAAACCACCATTAAATTAGCTGCTTTTGACATTTTAAATGGTATTGCAGTTGTACTATCAGTACAAATGTGCGCATCAGAACCGCAGCACGCAGGAGTTCCATGTTTTCTTCTGAGTCTGTGTGTTCAGTCCCTCTATCGTCCTTTCTGTCCAGTGGAAGCAATGATCGTCACCCTCGTGGCTCTGTTTACAATTTATAGTTCTTGCAAAAAAGCACAATGTGAATGCAAACCGCACCAAATGAAAAAATAAAGTCCACTTTTGGTCCGGACCAAACAAGTGGACCAAAAGACTTTCATGGTGTAATAGAGCCTGTTCCTTAGAGACTAGGCTTGTGAATTTACTCCAAAGCGTTCAAGAGTAGTACTTAATTTATATTGGGTTAGGGTTACACCGCAAGTTAACAGGTTAAAAAAGGACGTAATGGTACTAGTAAATATATAATATGTAAATATGATTTATTGACTATGTACAGTTTAAAACAGAACAATGTCTCAAATAAAAATTATTGTGAACATGTACACAAGTTTTATTGACTTCAAATTTCATGCGGATAGCACCTTCCTGTCTCGAGTTATGACTAAAATTATTATTTATATTTAAAAAATACAGGTGCTTCCTGGCCTTTTAAACCAAGCTACTTCCAGCTGCCCCTAGCTTCTTCAAACCCCACCCAAAATAGTCAATCCAACCAATCACGTCTTTAACAAACCACGCCCACAAAAGTCAAACCAGCTGGTCATGTCTTGGACAAACTCTTCTCACAAAAGAAACTCCTWGTTAGTGACTGCAGAGATCTTCTCCCTTAAAAACATGTTGTTGTGTACTTGGAGTTTCTAGGAGWGCAGAAAATTTAAATTTAGTCTTTCCTGGTGCTGTCAATGACACAGATGTCAGAATTTGCGATGGAACTGCCAGATAACTCCTGGCTAAACAATCTTGAAAAGCATTGTTATTTCTCGCAGTGTTTTTGTAGTCCAAATTCAAAGATGCCAAAGCTATTAGTGGATAAGTCCAAAAATTTTGGTTGTTGGGTGTATTAACCCACACATCATCCTTCAGCATTAGAACCTCTTGAAAGTGCCTGGAAACKTTTTATTTATTTTTTTGTAAATGTACCAACATCAGTAGAGAAAGTCCTTTTTGTTTGCCTGAAGCCCTGCTTCATCAACATACGCTAGTATTAAAGGATTTGCCAACTTTGATTGATATGTTCCTTCTGCCTAATGGGAATGACGGACACAGCAAAGCAGTAAGCTGCAAATAACTTTATTTTAGACATGAATTGATTGTGCTTTTGATTTACTTTTATTTGAGTAAATTTTTACACAGGTACTTCTACTTGTACTTGAGTACAACTGAGTAACAACTTTTGCTTGTGTATGTTAGTACTTTTTCCACCCTTTTTTGGTTACCCTTTTCCTCCTTTTACCTGTTAACTACCACTTTGCTTCTGCATTTTTCAGCTGTATTGTATACTCAGTAGGGGTGTAAGAAAATATCGATACMCTGAAATATCGTGATATTTCATTTTGCGATACTGTATCGATATTCTAAAGCCCTGTATTGATTTTTTTATTAAGGTTTAAAATGTCAACTTTCCAGCCAGCCATTCATTTTATGTTGTAGTTCAGCCTCTGACCACTAGTTGGCAGMAGTGAGCCAGCCATTTGGCTCCCCTACCTCTTGAGCGCCAGAGAGTAAGAGAGCATTAGCAACAAATACAATAAAACACATACAAAGCAGAACACAGCTAAATGTATCAAAAGTATGTCTATGTAATATTAGAATTTTTTGAGACAATGAATTTTGGTTTTTCGTTTATTTTTTCCAGTAAGAGGTTTTTATTTAATAGAATTTTTGGACCAAAAATATCGCAATATATCGCCTTGTTTACAGTATCTAAATATATTGGGATATATCGGGATATTTCGCATCGTGACCCCTCTGTCATGAAATGTATCGTATCGCCAAATTCTTGCCAATATACAGCCCTAMTACTCAGCTCCTTTTAGCTTTTACCTACAGGCCCTGTGTTCTATGACATTTTAGACAACTTATGTCAACTTATGCAAATTTTAAAGACCTCTACATTAAAGATGGAATTGAAAAAATCAACTGGAAGCTTCTTTTATGCGTGTACATACTGTAATTCTAACAAATTGATCAAATATACAACTTTTATTAGCAATTTAGACGTTAAAAAATGTTTCATAAGTTGGCATAAGTTGTTTAGTGTGACAGGGCCTTACCGTTCGACTCTATTTAGCTTCTGTTCTTATTTTAACTTTAACAACCCGGCTTAATCTTCTTCAACAAGGACTTTCAACATTTCTCTAGTTTTAGGATTAATTTCATTTCTATAAATGTGTGTGSTTCTACAGACTGCTGTCAATAATGGGATGTTGCCCATTTTACGTGAAATTTTATTTGTATTGGCTAAACTTTTACAATTGTTTTCTGCACTCCTTGCCCACCACACACACACACACACACACACACACACACACACACACACACACACACACACACA
>NW_013953919.1:29650-40305 GCF_001266775.1 Austrofundulus limnaeus
GTGATTAAAACCATGGAAACTCCTGGTGGGACTACATGTGTGCTTAAATCTAATCAAAATTGATCTTGTTGTTACTTTTATTTCAAATTTAATCTTAATATAATTTAAAGATAAAGTCAGCACCATCTGTKAAGACTATTTGCATTACAGCTCTAGACATAGTCAGTGGGCCAATGTATGGAAAGTCTCTAAGTGGAAATACAGTGTTTCTGTTGGATGACAGGTGATTAAAACCATGGAAACTCCTGGTGGGACTAATCAAATGGCTTGGTGGGCCAATTTTGGCCCTCAGGCCCCACTTAAGGCACCTCTGTTTTAGAGACTTCCTCACAAATGCAGAGTCTCCACCAGTTGCAGCCCAGAGAGCTACTGGCTTTACAGTAAACACAGTGAATGCATGTATCACCAAAAAAATGTTTTGTAGTCACCTTTACTATCGCTTGTTTTTTCCAGGCAGAGAAAAAGGCCAAGCTAATGTCAACGATGAACACGATGAAGGACGGCGAGAATGAAACCGACTCTCAGAAGGAGGATTTCTCCATAATCAAACACCCACAGCCTTCAAAGCAACAACAGCAGCCTCAGCCTCAGCACAGTCAGTCTCTGTCACAGCCTCAGTATCAACAGCAATCCCAAACGTCTCTGCCACAGCAGCAACAACATATGCAGCCTCCTCAGCAGCAGCAGCAGCCCACTGACCCAGCCTCCCCAAATGTGGCAACCACCCCGGAGCCTGTCACCGTCGGAGAGGACAAAACTTCCCCCAAGACTGCAGACACTGAGCCTGAGTACGAGGTACGATCATTCTGACCAGGRTTCACACCCGTTTATATTGTTGTTGGTCTTCAGAGGTCTTCATTGGATGAACAAGGAGTTCAGTTTAAAGTGATTATTCATTTTTAACATCCAGATTAGCCTCATTTAGATTGACTCATCAGGTGTTAGTAGTGWCAGAAGGTAAGGAATAATAACATTCTATCCCTGTTTGTCTGAGTGCTGTATGAATGTATTTTAGGGGAAATCTCAGCATTTTACAAACTAGTTTCTTAAAACATGTTTCAACTTTATGAAAAAAAAAAGAGATCAAAAGCAAGCCTTATCGAGGGTATGGATCATTATGGAACATTAATATWCTCTGCATGGGTTTGATGAAAG
The DNA here is from genome assembly GCF_001266775.1 of Austrofundulus limnaeus. NCBI lineage: Eukaryota > Metazoa > Chordata > Actinopteri > Cyprinodontiformes > Rivulidae > Austrofundulus > Austrofundulus limnaeus. Next base: position 30,806 of record NW_013953919.1, read on the forward strand.
GCTTTGTCTGTTTAGGCAAGACAGTCAAAAATATATTTTTTGCATAAATTATAACAGCGTGGTTCTGTAGTACAAGTCCAGGTCAGTGCTCAAAGTGGGCCAGTACTCCTGGAATTTCATCCACTGTACCAATACTTGTTACTGATCCACAGTGTTACTAACTACACTATAATTAGCACTGTTGTATAAAGTACCTCAAAGTGATACTTGAGTAAAAGTACAAGTATCTTATCATAAAAATACTTTGGTAAAAGTTAAAGTCTTCTCTAAAAATATTACTTGAGTAAAAGTCTTAAAGTATCTGATTTTTTTGTACTTAAGTATCAAAAGTAAATGTCTAACACAAAATCTACTTAAGTATTAAAAGTAAAAGTACTGAGTAAAAGTGAGCTGTTAGATTTTCCAAAATGACATTTATTGGGAGGTGACTTCTCCAAAAAATATTTTTTCTAACGGCTTGCAGCTGTGAAGGGTTGTGTACAAGCCAATAGGGTGTCAGAATGGTATATAGGTATTTATACTTCTCATCCAACCACAATTAAATTCACTCTATCCAGGAGACACAATTTATCAGGATATTATTTGTTTTAAGTAAAAACAACTCAGAATAAAATAGGAGTAACGACGTTCCACTTCTTACCTTTTAAAAAAAATCTAGTGAGTAGAAAGTACAGATAATTGTGTAAAAATGTAATAAGTAAAAGTAAAAAGTATGCTGAAAAATAATTACTCAAGTAAAGTATGGATACCCAAAAATTCTACTTAAGTACAGTAACAAAGTATTTGTACTTAGTTACATTACAACCCTGATAATTCGAGCCATTTAATGTCAAATACTTTATCAACAGGACTTGGTTGAAAACAGGAAGTCATGGCCTATTCTTCACTGCTTCTGATTGGTTCAAATTTAGGTTTAGGTTCAATATATGCTACAATGTGAAAAAGTTACAGGTTTTAAAACCACAAAAATGTTTCCATCAACTCACTCCCCCTCCCACTCACTGAACCCCAGCAGTGAGTGACTGCTGTTGAAGTTTATGTAAACTTTGTTGTTGTTATTCTTTAACTTTTAATTTTTTTAAACCAGAGATGAAACATAGGACATATGACAAGATCTGCAAGTTAGATTATATTGTTGAATAAAACGTGAATTACCTCAGCCGTGGAAGTTGTGTTTTTGTTAGTGTTAGTTTGTTTGTCTGTATGTCAGATCAAAATCTTAAATCTGTCAGCATCTTCCAGAGCTGCAGCTCTCYGTGATCTGGTGCTGACAGAAACTGCACATTTAAAACAGAGAACAGAGGAGGTGCCAGAGGCTGTTTTTAATACATGAAGCCATAATGTGACAGCCAATCAGCACTCAGCAGAACACCAGTCACTGCTCAGCAGCTGCACACTCATTTGCACAACCTAACAAATGTTTTGCTAATTTTAGGTTTTAATTAACATTTAGCTTTTAGCTACTGTTATGTCAGTTTAAGCTTTTAGTTGCTATTTTGCTAATTTGAGCTTTAAGAAGTTTTATTGTTTTTAGCTTTTCACAAGTGTTTTGGTAACTTTAACTTTATTCAAACGTGCTAATTTATATTTAGTTTTGCGTTACAGTTTAGCTGATTTTAGCTTCTCTTTTGCTTGTTTTAACTTTAATAATTTAGTTGAGAAATTCTTCTTTTAACAAATTCCTTAGTCTAGAACTCTGACATAAAGGCCAGGAGACAATACGCATTCTTTCATAGAATGCTAGAMCTTTAATTTTTGAAATAGGTTTTTTTTTTTTGTAATTTTTTACTTGATGTAACTATTCAGATTTAGAAAAAAATCCTACTCTGCCAATTACTGAACATGAATGGTTTGTGACTTGTGTTGGCTTGTTTTGTTTTGTTTGTTTCGCTGCAGGATGATCGTGGTTTTGGCATTGGTGAGCTGGTTTGGGGGAAGCTGCGAGGATTTTCCTGGTGGCCAGGCCGCATTGTCTCCTGGTGGATGACAGGCCGAAGCAGAGCAGCTGAGGGAACCAGATGGGTCATGTGGTTTGGAGATGGAAAGTTCTCAGTGGTGAGTGTTCAGAGCCAACAACGACATTTCTGTCACGGTCTTTTCTTGATTGATTTTTCAGCCAATTCAATTCTCACAAGTTTTCGTTCAGGTTTTCCTTTTATGTTTGCTGAACTGTTGTTTTTGACATTTTTATGTTTAAACACATTTTGTTGAAAAGCATATACTGTGTTAAAACGTGAATTAAAAAAATCACATGTTTTTGTGTTTTCACAGGTCTGTGTAGAGAAGCTATTGCCTTTAAGTTCATTTAATAATGCCTTTCACCAACCAACTTACAACAAACAGCCCATGTACAAAAAAGCAATCTATGAAGTGTTACAGGTGAGTGTTTTTCATAGCTTGGTTAACTCGAAGCACATATTTGTGCTATTTTATTATAGTATGTGTGTATGTATGTATCTCTACACCCTCAGCGGGGTCCTGGAGRGTGCATGGGAGTTCGCCCAACCGGTCTACATGTGTTTTGTGGACTTGGAGAAGGCGTTCGACCGTGTCCCAAGGGGGCCCTTGTGGGGGGTTCTCCGGGCGTATGGGGTACCGGGCCATTTAATAAGGGCTGTCAGGTCCTTGTACGACCGGTGTCAGAGTCTGGTCCGCATTGCCGGCAGTAAGTTGGGCTCATTTCCGGTGAGAGGCGGACTCCGCCAAGGCTGCCCTTTGTCACCGATTCTGTTCATTACTTTCATGGACAGAATTTCTAGGCGCAGCCGAGGTGTTGAGGGGATCCGTTTTGGTGGCCTTAGGATCGCATCTCTGCTTTTTGTGGATGATGTGGTCCTGTTGGCTTCATCGGAACGAGATCTGCAGCTCTCGCTGGAGCGGTTCGTGGCCGAGTGCGAAGCGGCCGGGATGAGGCTCAGTGCCTCCAAATCCGAGGCCATGATCTTGAGCCGGAAAAGGGTAGAGTGCCTTCTCCGGGTCAGGGAGGTCGCCCTGTCTCAAGTGGAGGAGTTTAAGTATCTGGGGATCTTGTTCACGAATGGGGGAAGAAGGGAGCGGGAGATCGACTGGTGGATTGGCGCAGCGTCTGCTGTAAAGCGGATGCTGTACCGGTCCGTCATGGTGAAGAGAGAGCTGAGTCAGAAAGCGAAGCTCTCGATTTACCGGTCGATCTACGTTCCTACCCTCATCTGTGGTCATGAGCTTTGGGTCATGACCGAAAGAACGAGGTCCCGGATACAAGCGGCCGAAATGGGTTTCCTCCGCAGGGTGGCTGGGCTCTCCCTTAGAGATAGGGTGAGAAGCTCGGTCATCCGGGAGGGACTCAGAGTAGAGCCGCTGCTCCTCCACGTCGAGAGGAGCCAGTTGAGGTGGCTCGGGCATCTGGTAAGGATGCCTCCTGGACGCCTCCCTGGTGAGGTATTCCGGGCACGTCCCACCGGGAGGAGGCCCCCGAGGAAGACCCAGGACACGCTGGAGGGACTATGTCTCTCGGCTGGCCTGGGAACGCCTTGGAGTTCCCCCAGAGGAGCTGGAAGAAGTGGCTGGGGAGAGGGAGGTCTGGGCCTYCCTTCTGAAGCTGCTGCCCCCGCGACCCGACCCCGGATAGGCGGAAGAAAATGGATGGATGGATGGATGGATGGATGGATATTATAGTATGCTTGTGTTACTTTTACTCAACAGTTTGCATTAAAAAACTTGCACCAGCATTCCTAATAATTACAAGATATACTGTAACTTAACACTAACTGTCACTGATGTCCCTCATTCAGTAGTGACCAACTGTTAGCAGTTTTGCTGGAATAATCACAGGCCTTCATTATTTAGATAATCTCATAAGGTGAACGGAAGGACAGACGTACGGGGAGAGTAAGTGAATTTGTTGAGGAGATCCCAATGGACAAGTTTCCACGGCTGTGCTGCCAGCAAGCTGATTATCTGAAGGGAGGCTACTAAAAGCATCGCAATCGCTACTGCAGTGTTTGTACTAACACAGCCTTTTGCTACTAAAGGCTGTGCTAGTAGCCAAGAGTCAACAACACAGACTCCAAGCACTACTCATTGGACTAGATCTTTACTTAAAGTTTCGGTAAAAAAATGTTTGAATCAACCTTGTTTGTCTGTTATCAAAATATATTGTGAAAAAATTGTTATATTTGTTCATAAGAAACTGTAGACTTGATTGTATTTTTAAAATGTTTGTGTTTTGCTAATATTACTTAGCTGTGGCAGCCACCATGATTGACTATGAAAGTGAATTCGTTGTCGAAGTCCAACCAATGATTAAAATTTGATGAGTATTTCATGAGCTAATTTGCTAATAAACAAGCAAACACAAACATGGGGAAAAATGTTTCTCAGTATTTTCATCAAATATTGCAACAGCATATTTTAAGTTGATCAAAGCAAACTGGCATGCAATTTACTGTAAGGGTTAACCTTAAAATAAAGATGTGTTGAATTTTTCTATGTTTGCAGATGGCTAGCAGCCGAGCAGGAAAAACCTTCATGGCGTGTCCAGACAGTGATGAGACAGAAACATCAAAATCTGTGGAAATGTTAAACAAGCAAATGATTGAGTGGGCTATGACTGGGTTTCAGCCCACTGGGCCCAGAGGCTTAGAGCCACCAGAGGGTATGTAGAAGTTAGACTTTTCACTGAATAGGAGCTGGTAGAGTTTGAAATTACTGTGTGTAAATTGATCATATTTCTAATAAATAATTCAAAATCCTTTCTGTAATTTTAATCACATGTGCGCCCCAGAGGAACGTAACTCAGAGGTTTACCCTGAGATGTGGGTGGAACCAGAAGCTGCAGCCTACACACCTCCTCCAGCCAAAAAGCCTCGCAAGAGCACCGTGGAAAAACCCAAGGTCAAGGAGATAGTTGATGAACGAACACGAGGTAAGAAGATCTGTCTAATGCTACGTTCACACCGAACGCGTTTTGAGCGGCAGGAGCGGCCGATAGAGTCTATGATGGAGGCGCCTCTAGGGGGCGTGCGTCGCGTCACGTACGTTTTGGGCGGCGCGCGTTTTGGRCGGTCTGAACATAGTGCGTCCAACTTGAGGCGTTTTGCACCTTTTGGCAGCTCAAAACGCGTTCGGTGTGAACGTAGCATTAGAGCTGACACACAGCTACATTTCCTTTTTTTTGAGTTTTAGACTAAGATCATTTTATGTAGACAAACTATGAAGTTGTCGCTGTTTTTATAAAACTGTGAAAATAACRGTATGCATAGATTTCATGCTCAGAGCAAGTGTGATGACACTATACTACTACCAGTCTACCTGCTATCAGTTTTAGCTCAATATCTACAAAATTGACTGAATTACAGCCTTTTCGTGTTGAAAAAAGCCTATTAGCTGATAAGCTCTTGAACTTCATTGGCTTAAGGCTCCTACATACCCCATCCGAAGCTGCAAAATTGTCTCTCATTGTTGCAGTTACATCAGTTATGTTACAAAAAAAATGTGTCATTTTGTTTGCAGAGCAGCTTCACCACATCTTCTTGACACAAGGCTCAGACTGAACTATTTCTTACTTGTGAATGCGTGATCGATGAGAAGTTCATGGGTGTGTTTGTTCATCAGAAAAGCRCTCAGACAGCAATGGTGTCTTTTTGCTTCGACTACTCTGCTTCCAGTAGCTGACTGTTGTGCGTCCRAACAACRTGGATAGTTTTGAGGAGCGTTTGTCCGAGGGAGTCAGAAAGTATGTTCATCCATAGGACTCTTTTAGACACTTATAAAGAGAGTGAAATGGCCAAAAACTCATRGGTGGAGATGACGCAGATATTGTGCAGAGGAGGAGTGCGTCCATTGAAAAGTTTGGTGCTCTATCCTTGCTAGATTTGTGGCCAAATGGAAGAAATCAGAATGGAATCTGCAAGTGGGAAGAAACCTGTGCTGTGACGTGTACAGCAGTGGGAAGGGTTTTCCAGGGTCTCTGTGCTGTKTGCCTCGTGAACTATGAGAGGTGTGTGAGAAAATGAACATCTTACCACCACATGACCAGGAGTCGACTCTTCTGCTTCGGATCAATTAYGTTGGGCCCTCTAAGATTTTCTCTTACCTGTATACTGACCTTGAAAAATCCATAGATTAAAAAATAATTGGTAGTCTCTCAAGACTCTCAAGTGATACAACGGGGGGGGGGGGGGGGTGTTTGCAGCAGGGAAGAGATGATGTTGTGTGTGTGTGTGTGTGTCGGGGGGGCGCAGGTACAGTCTAGTGGGAGGAGGACGGAGTGAACTAGAAAACAAATCTGTGGTATTTTATATCTGTTTACAGCGGGTAAAATAAGTATTGAACACGTCACCATTTTTCTCAGTAAATATATTACTAGAGGTGCTAATGACATGAAATTTTCACCAGATGTTGGTAACAACCCAAGTGATCCATACATACAAAGGAATCAAACCATAAATGTCCAGAAATGAAGTTATTTGTAATAATGTGGAATGGCACAGGGAAAAAGTATTAAACACACTTACTGAAATTACTGGGAGAGTTCAGCTGGTGTCTTGGCTTTCCATGCCTTTTTACACCTCCCTTTCTTCATGTGTTCAATACTTTTTCCCTGTGCCATTCCACATTATTACAAATAACTTCATTTCTGGACATTTATGGTTTGATTTCTTTGTATGTATGGATCACTTGGGTTGTTACCAACATCTGGTGAAAATTTCATGTCATTAGCACCTCTAGTAATATATTTACTGAGAAAAATGGTGACGTGTTCAATACTTATTTTACCTGCTGTACATGCAAAATGATGGAAAATCTGAATAATTTATGGGCAAACATAACTTCACACTCATGTCAACCCGTTCAGACATTTACTGTACCTGTATACGGACTTTAAGAGGTCCTCAAATTTCACAAAAGTGGCCTCTGTGGCAGAGTGGTTAGGGGAGTCGTCCTGCAACGTTTGATCCCCCGTCCAGCCGTCTCAGTCATGTCCTTGGGCAAGGCATTTCACCCKCCTTGCCTATTGATGTTGGTCAAAGGGTCCGGTGGTGCCAGTGCATGGCAGCCCCGCCTCTGTCAGTGTCCCCCAGGGCAGCTGTGGCTACAATGTAGCTAACCACCATCAGTGTGTGAGTGGGTCAATGTTTGAAGTGTAAAACGCTTTGGAGTCCGGAGGGTCTTGATGAAGTGCTATATAAGATCAAGCCATTTTCCATTTACTTTTTACCAAAAAATCCATAGTACTCTCTCCTGATACAATGGTCTTGGTGTTTGTGGGGGAATAACAACTTCTACCACAAAGTGGGTAATCTACAGTCTAGTGAGAGGAGGAGGGGGTGAACTCAGTTTTTCCTTACAGGCCAACTCTGAGGTGTAAAATTAATTGAAAATCTGAGTTTTTGAAGAAAATCTGTGAGATTTTCTCTATACATATAAAATACAGTTTCAAGATGTGGAAAATGGTTGAAAATCATTGTAACTTACGGACAATCCGTACAACTTGACATGTATGCATTTTCAGATGAACATTTAATAATTAGCTTCTGAAAGTTTCATTGAAATCTGTCCATTGGCTTATGAGATATTTTACTAACAGGCAAAAGAACACACACAAAGGCTAAAACATCATCAACTTTAGCAGGTGATAACTAAGGAATTGTCTTAAAAACACAAATTAGTAGATTTTTTTAGAAGTAGTTTTTGGCTGCACATTAATTAACGTGTTAATAAATTAACGTTAATTCTTTTCCTTCAGAGCGGCTTGTTTATGAAGTGAGACAAAAGTCCCGCAGTATCGAGGGTAAGTGTTGCTTTGTCTAAGATTTTCTCAGACTCACTCAGGATTCATTCACTCACCTTGACCTATTYGTGTTAAAGTATAATAAAAATGAGAAAATCAAGAAAATTCAATCGTATGGTTTGTCACATTACTGCTTCTGTTGTGTGTATTCATACCAACAAAGCTGATTCTTCTTCATAAAGATGTGCGTTATTGTGTAAAGATTTTCACAGACACGCAAGTTTGAGGCCTTCATACCCTTCTCTGAACCATGACTGCTAAAATACTAACTCACTCATCTTCCTGCAGACATCTGCATCTCCTGTGGAAGCCTGAATGTTAGCCTGGAGCACCCGCTGTTCGCTGGAGGAATGTGTCAGAGCTGCAAGGTCAGCAAGAAATAAAATAAACTGTACAAATTTTCCGATGTAAATGAGAAATAAGAGCTAATAAAATAAACTGATCGTGTTATTTGTTTCTGTGTGTTGCAGAATTGCTTCCTAGAATGTGCATATCAGTACGATGATGATGGTTATCAGTCATACTGCACTATTTGTTGCGGGGGGCGCGAGGTGCTCATGTGTGGGAATAACAACTGTTGTCGGTGAGTTTTCTGCCTGTAGGTTTGTTAAATTAATGATTGTACTCGACACTGTGACTACGTCATTAATGCAGTACTTGTATTAATACATACTTCCTCACGGTGTGTTCAGGTGCTTCTGTGTAGAGTGTGTGGACCTCCTTGTTGGTCCAGGAGCTGCCCTCGCTGCCATCAAAGAGGACCCGTGGAACTGCTACATGTGCTGTCCAAAGGGTGTGTTCGGTCTGCTGGAGCGTCGCTCAGACTGGCCCATCCGCCTGCAGCACTTCTTTGCAAATAACCATGACCAAGATTTTGTGAGTAATTTAATGTACTTACAAATAACTGCCTTACTTGTAATTTTATTTTGAACTCTCGAGTCTCCTCCCCCCTTTTTCAGGATCCACCAAAGCTTTACCCCCCCGTCATGGTGGAGAAGAGGACGCCCATTCGTGTCCTGTCGCTCTTTGATGGCATAGCAACAGGTTGAACCTTCTTTATGTGTGAATTCACACCAGTGATTTCCTGTTTTTCGACAAGTTTGTTGCAATCAAACTAAGGCTGGAAAAATATATCTGAAAAATGTATGACGATAGAAGCGTTTTATATCGGTCGATATTGATAAATATTGATTTGGGTTTCTCAATTTCAACAGTCATTCAGCACTGAAAATCAGTGGCAAACTGTGACTACAATTGGTCGGCGTTTTGCTTGGATAACATCATTGCATCCTGCTTTACACTTACTTTACAGACACGACAAAGTCGCATTCTGGTTATTTCACTTCACACTGTTTCACAATTCTGAYGCTGTCTTAACAGGAAGTGTGCTTTCCCCCTTTTTTATGTATCAGATACAACATCTGACTTATGGTGTCATTTTCTTTAGTCACTAATAGGGCTGCCACAAACGATTATTTTTATAATCGATTAATCACCGATTATTTTTTCGATTAGTCTAATAATCGGATCAAACATTAATTGAATATAAAACATATCGTGCCAGAATGCAGCTGCTATTATATAACCATGGTTAGATTTTAGCTATATGCTAACTAAAAATAATTGCTGTGGAAGGTAAGTTCTGCTCTGCAGATATTACACAGGTTTCTCTTTCATTTTCTTAAAAAGTTCCCACACGTCTTGTGACGTCCACGGCCTACCCCAGTTA
>NW_013953919.1:40355-41808 GCF_001266775.1 Austrofundulus limnaeus
AATAAATTCTGAATTTAAAAAAATGTTATTGACACATTTTAAATGATGAATTCTGTGATGGTGTAGAAGGCGCTGAGGGTTTGCCACGGCTAAAAATTCATTTTACGTTTATCAGAAAATGCTATTTCTCTATTTAAAAATTACTCAACTTCTAGGTTCAACAATGCAAACAGTGGTGGAAAATTAAATCAGTTAAACTGATGCACTGGCTGAATAAAATAAGCCTTTTCAGTTTAATTTGACACTTTGTTTCACAGCCAGCCTTGATGAAATCTTATCAGAACTGTCCTTTGTGTTTCTTTCCTGACGACAACGTCTGCAGGGCTCCTGGTGCTGAAAGAGCTCGGCATCCGAGTAGATCGTTACGTAGCCTCTGAAGTGTGTGAAGACTCCATCACAGTAGGAATCGTCCGGCATCAGGGACGGATCATGTATGTTGGAGACGTGAGGAACGTCACACGCAAACATGTGAGTGATTGATCTCATTAAACACAAACAGAATTAACATTATAAAACATTAATTTCATTAAATGATCTGGATTGCTTCTTACGTAAAAGCTGCAAAAATATGATGCTGTTTTATACAAGATTCATGATTTATGCTGTCTATGTCTGGGTCTGTGTAATATCTCTGTACAGATTCAGGAGTGGGGTCCTTTTGACCTTGTTATTGGTGGAAGCCCCTGCAATGACCTCTCTATAGTCAATCCTGCTAGGAAGGGTCTTTATGGTAAGTTTAAACCACTTCACTCACTATAACGGAACAGTCATTGGCTTGCTTTTATACAGTCCCCTCCAAATGTATTGGAACAGCAAGTCAAGTTCCTTTGTTTTTGTTGTAAAACATTGAAAACATTTGGGTTTAACATCAAAAGATGAGACAAGAGTTCAGAATGTCAGCTTTTATTTCCTGGTATTTACATGCAGACTAGGCCTGTCACGATAACAAATTTTGCTGGGCGATTAATTGTCTCAAAAATTATTGCGATAAGCAATAAAATTGCCTGGTGACCGTTTTACAACTAATAATTATAAAAGCGTAAGATGTAAGTGTAATAAATCAATAAACTTTAATTTTTAAAGAATGTTTAACAAAGTGGACTCAGTCTCTAACAAAAAAATGCACTTGAATAAAAAAAACAAAGAACAACAAAATGTAAATTAAACACCACACACAACTAAGACAGTAAATAAACAATATTAAAGAGCAGCATGTCTTTAGAGATGAAGCAAACTACACAGTCTGGTGAGGACCCACTGTTTCTTATGGGGACATAAGCCCAGTTCACATCCCATGTAAAGTTTAGGCTAGGTTTAGGGTCAAATGGTAATAGAAAATACTGGTAAATGAATGAAAGTCAATGCCAAGTCCCCATGAGGATAGAAGAACAAACGTGTCAATGTGTGTGTGTGTGAGGAGGGGACAGTCAGAGAGGAGACAAGCAGAGCGCTG
>NW_013953919.1:42808-44346 GCF_001266775.1 Austrofundulus limnaeus
GCCTGGAACTGAAAATATGGATGGAGGACAACAGAGCTGCTTCATGGAAGAAGAACCTCAGCTTAAAAATCAAGCCTGACTCAGCATAATTGCTGTTTTACAGCAGGTTCCTGTTCTGCAGCACATAAAACACTCAGAATTACAGCATCACAATCACATCATTATACACCATAGACACAAAGACAAAACAAGCACAACAAATTTCAAAAAGGCAGCATTTGCAAATAGAGCGTCTAAATATGCAGCCAGGACTAACTGAAGTAGGGAGCCATGTCAGAGGTCTGGTTATTTATTTACAGTATCAAAAAAAGACCCAAGTGTGTTTGTGTGTATTTGTATAATATAATTTGTATGTTTGTGTAATATCGGTTCATATCGGTTATCGGCCATAACAGCAATAATTAAATCGGATATCGATATCGGCTGAAATTTCCATATCGGTGCATCCCTAATAATTATATATATACTGTATATATATATATAAATACCAGGAAATAAAAGCCGACATTCTGAACTCTTGTCTCATGCTCATCTTTTGATCTTAAACCTTAATGTCTTCAGTGCACTACAAAAACAAGAGAACTGTTCCAATACATTTGGAGGGGACTGTATATACAGTAAGACAATACTTGGACTACTACCTTCATACATATGTCATCTAATTGAACAGAGAAGTGCTGTTCCTTATTCTTGCCGTTCATGTAACATTTTGTTGATTTCAGTTCTATTTGCTCTTACAGAAATGGGTAAAGGGCTTTTGTTTATTCTGCCACTTTTACATGGAATATGTTGCCGAATGATTGAAAACTGACAAACTTAATATCATTAAGAACTTTTAAATTGATACTTAAGAGATCTTTGCTTAATCCCAATGTTTGTACATGTTGTTCTTCGTTTTGCTTTTTAATGTGTTTCATATTGTTAATTCTTATAAAACAAGCACATGTAAGTAAAATTGTACTTACTGAAGCTTATCTTGCCCTGGATACCCTTCAAAAAGAGGTTTTTAATCTCAAATTTTCCTGGTAAAATAAAGGTTTAATAAAATAATAATAATAATAAAATATGCTTTATAGCATCTTGTAATGTTTTTTATACTCAGTGGATCCAAATGGTCGACATGCTCAAACGCCCAGAATGTCATACGGTTATTTCTCCTAATTAATAATTATTTATATTTTGTTTGTTTTTCCTGACAGAAGGCACTGGTCGCCTTTTCTTTGAGTTTTATCGGCTGCTCCATGAGGCTCGACCAAAGGAAGGGGACAACCGGCCTTTCTTCTGGCTCTTTGAGAATGTGGTGGCCATGGGTGTCAGTGACAAGAGGGACATATCTCGCTTTTTAGAGGTAAGCTTTCCTGGTGATTTGTGTTCTGCCCACAAGTAAGTAAGTAAGTAAGTAAGTCAGTAAGTAAGAAGTAAGTAAGTAAGTAAGTAAGTCAGTAAGTAAGAAGTAAGTAAGTAAGTAAGTAAGTCAGTAAGTAAGAAGTAAGTAAGTAAGTAAGTAAGTAAGTAAGTAAGTAAGTCAGTAAGTCAGT
>NW_013953919.1:45346-47971 GCF_001266775.1 Austrofundulus limnaeus
GTCAGTAAGTAAGTGAGTGAGTAAGTAAATAAGTAAGTAAATAAATAAGTAAGTAAGTAAATAAGTAAGTAAGTAAGTGAGTGAGTAAGTAAATAAGTAAGTAAATAAATAAGTAAGTAAGTAAATAAGTAAGTAAGTCAGTAAGTAAGTAAATAAGTAAGTAAATAAATAAGTAAGTAAGTAAATAAGTAAGTAAGTCAGTAAGTAAGTAAGTAAATAAGTAAGTAAATAAATAAGTAAGTAAGTAAATAAGTAAGTAAGTCAGTAAGTCAGTAAGTAAGTAAGTAAGTAAGTAAATAAGTAAGTAAGTAAATAAGTAAGTAAGTCAGTAAGTAAGTCAGTAAGTCAGTAAGTAAGTAAGTAAGTAAAACTTTATTTATATAGCACATTTCAAGATAGGGATCACAAATTGCTTCAATAAACACAAACAAAAATAAAATTAAAATAGACAGAGCAAATTTAAACAAATGCAGATTTAAAAAGGTAAGTTTTTAACTGAGCTTTAAAGGAGTCCACAGAGTCTGCTGATCTTAAATTCAGAGGAAGAGAGTTCCAAAGCCTTGGAGCCACTGACAAAAAAGCTCTGTCTCCTTTAGTCTTTAATTTTGTCCGAGGAACAATCAGCATGTCTTTATCACACGACCTCAGAGCCCTGACAGGAGTGTAAAACTGTAAAAGTTCAGAAATGTAGTGTGGTGTCTGACTACGCAGAGCTCGCCAAGTCAAGCTGTCAACCCACAAGCTGAACATGTGTACATCCAGTAAGATTGGACACCAGAGACCCGAGGAATGCCGGTTTATGTGTGCCCCCTTGTGGTGATCTTCACACAGATCATTAGAAGGGGGTGCTGATCATCCTCATGTTGATTACGCTTTAACATGCTTTAATTTACTTCCAGATTGGGCCTTTTGATCTTTGCTTTGCATTTGGCTCATAATGGTTTCATTACCGCATTAAAGAAATCGGGACCTGAAGAAATCGACCAGCGTTAGGCAGAAAGACAAATTTAATGGTTTTTGACTGAAATTAAAAAGGGTATCTTTTATGACAGCAACATCTTTCTCTATTTATACCTCAGCTCCTGTTTGACTGCTGTTCTTATTCTCTCTGTTTTGTTCACAGTGTAACCCAGTGATGATCGATGCTAAAGAGGTGTCTGCTGCCCACCGAGCCCGTTACTTTTGGGGTAATCTCCCTGGGATGAACAGGTTAGTTGGCAAACTGTGAAGAAGAAGGAAACAAAAAAATCTTTCGGTTAGGTTTGTGGTCTGTGACCTTTTATATGTCCTGGTTGAGTCCTTCTTTAAAGTCTCATTTGTGGTGCTGTCATTCAGTAATGTGGTTATCTTTTCCTGGTCTTTAGAAGTGTTGAGGATCACTGTTAATATTCCTTTGTCAGCTGGTAAAATTGTTATGTTTTGGTCCTGACACAGTAATGCTATGATTTTTCTTTCCTAAAACCAAAATGATCTGTAAGTTTCCTTGACATCTTCTCATACTCCCACAGTACTCCAAGGATGTCTTGGCAAGTACACAGAAATATGCTGTGTATATTCTCAGTCATCCAGGACATGACAAAACCACAAAAACATTGTTTATTCTTCACCTCTCCTTTTCTCAGATCCTCTTTTGACCTTCTTACTAAGAGCCTGCAGTTCTAACTGCTGCACCAACATGGCATACATGCCAGCATTCTGCTAATTTTGACATATATGATCAACAACTGTTCTGCTCTTTTTACTTCCTAGCTGTTGTTCTGTTGCTTTTCCTTTTAGCTACTATTTTGCTTCTTTTACACTAGCAAAAAAAAGAACTAGCTACTGAAATTTGCTAATCTAAAAGGCCCTATCACACTAGATAACTTTTGCCAACTTATGAAACATTTTTATGTTTAAATTGCTAATAAAAGTTATATATTTGATCAGTTAGTTAGAATTACATTATGTACACAACAAAAAGAAGGTTCCTGTTGATTTTTTCAATTCCATCTTCAACATACACTCACCGGCCACTTTATTAGGTACACCATGCTAGTAACTGGTTGGACCCCATTTTGCCTTCAGAACTGCCTTAATTCNCAGAAATCTCTAGTGTCTAGTTGTGCAACAGCAGTTACTGAACTTAAAGTGGCAGGTGTAAGTGAAAGAGCAATTAACTCTTTGGTCATTTCCCTTGAAGAAATAGTTAATGATATTCAAAATCAAGCAAAAGAATCTGTGAAAAGCAGTCTTTCTTTACAAGAACCTGTCAAAAGTGACATTGAGAGCAAAATTGATAAATGTTTTGAGAAAATGGAAAATCCTTTCATGGCATTAAATTCTGAAAGTAAAAGAACTCGTTTTTTGGCAGAGAATTGGGGACGTGTAGACCCAGTAGAATATGTCCTTGGTTCCAGATTTGATACACTGCGTAGTCGAACCACAGGGGGCTATGATCAGGTTGTTGTTACAGATAAATTTGTTTACATCCCAATTTTGGAAACATTAAAGTTTATTTTTAGTCACCCTAACATAGAGGAGATGATGGCCAAGTCAAATTTAAGTGAAACTCTTAAAGACTTGTCTGATGGAGAACTTTTTAAGAGTCATGCTCTGTTTTCAAAGCAAAATCATGCCCTTCAAATT
>NW_013953919.1:48971-49290 GCF_001266775.1 Austrofundulus limnaeus
CATCCTTATATTCTCACTTCTGGACCGACTCTCCAGATCCGTCAATTTATCCTCCAGCTTAGCGTGTAGCTTTAGCATAGCCGTAATGACCTCCTCCGTATTTAGGATCCTTTCTTCTGCCTTCTCCATACGCCCCTCCACCTCCTCCATCCTGGTGTTCACCTTCGCGATTTCTTCTTTTATCATCTCAAATTGTTCTTTATTTTCTTGGCGAAACCCTTTTAGTTCTTGCAAGATCAGTTCGGTGTCGGTCATCCTTAGACGCTGCTCCTCGTGGCTTGTTAGCTTCAATCCGCTAGCTGCTAATTGTTGCCACGTC
>NW_013953920.1:0-14755 GCF_001266775.1 Austrofundulus limnaeus
GTGGTACAGAGTCCTGATCACTCCTAACTTGTGTTCCAGTGGGTGGTGGGAGTCAGACTGAAGAAGTCTCTTGGAAGAGAGACGAAACGTTTCATTAAAGAAGAACCCATCCAGAGGAYCTATACAATTTTTTTCYTTTTGATTTTTTACCTGGATTACKGAGATGCATCAGGACAGACCGTCTGCTATGTGTCTGTTAGTAAAATATCTTACTAACCACCTTGAGGATTTGAATGAAAATCTCAGAAAGTACTCACTGAAAGTACATTTACAGCTGTTTAACTTCCAGAGCCAATCCAATTCAAGATGGCCACCCAAGCAAAGCGACCGTAGCAAACTCAAAATGGGTACAACTCAGTCAATTCAACATATTCTGAGCTAAAATAAGGCGTGGTAGTAGTTAAGAGTCAYCCCCAAGACATACTTTGAGCTCGWTGAATATGTTGCACAATCTCTTTGTTTAAAATGATAGCATTTAATGTTGGCATCAACCCTGGTTTTTTCTGTTAGCAAATTATCTCATAAACCACACAACACGTTTTATTGAATCTCATAGAAATAAATCACTGGGWGCACATCTACAAGTGATTCACATTTGGAGTCAACCCAATAAAAGACTGGCTGAAGATTGACAAACACAAAAATGGCACTAATTTACACAAATTTACTGTAATGAGCTAAAACCTTTTCTTGTAACTATTTTAAGTGGYGCTGGAGAAAAGGTTTCTGAAGTTTTTTCTTGTTTGATGGGGATAATTCACGTCCAGTTTAAATTTAGTTCTCGGATGTATAAACAACCAAAACTGTCTCACTCTGTCAGAGTTGAGACTCCGTCACCGTGAAGTTCACTGGAAAAAGCTCCTCACTCTGTGAGCAAATGTTTCCTCGGCTTCATGGTTCCATTCTGGGGTAAAAATAAAAAGAAGCGGAGCGGAAAAACTTTCCAACTTTTCTGCAGAGAAGAATATACGACTGTGTTTCAGTCAGACTTTAGCTCTGGACTGTTTTCCCTTGAAGCATGAAGACGCATCATTAGGAAGGATTTGCGTATGTGGGGAAAATGTGAGGTGCCTAAATTATTTTCACATTCTTTTTTTTACATTTACGGTAAATCATCCGGTTGGGGTCTATATAAAGTGGAACTGCAATGCTTTGGTTAGATTTCCTTCTTACTGTAACTCCACAAACCCCTCTTTCACCACTTTTCTGAGCCGTCTCAGATCCACTCGTTTTGAGGCTGTCTCTTTAAACCCAAACGAGGCGCTTCACACCCTGCCCTGCAGCTTCCAGACTGGTGTATTAAACAGAGAACAAACAGTAAAATAAGCAAATATTTATATGTTTATAGAGACGAGTGTCATCTATTCAGATAAAAGTAAGGAAAGTTGTGTTTGKTAGATTATTTCTTTGCTGTAAAAATGCTTCTTGGCAATAAGCAGAAGCTCAAAACAACCAACATACTCAGCTCTACTGCTCATTCCACAAATACGTGTTCCTTACAAATGTGACACTATTTAAAAGGGAAATAACAGACTTTCCAATGATGAGATTWAWTGTCAACAAGCATTGTTACAACAAAGAAATAATCTACCAAACACAAATTTCCTTACTTTTTGTRCTTAGTTTAGYTAWGTGTGTTATTGTTTYGAATGAGCTGGCTAAGAGGATGCTGTAAATAGAAAAATGGACCGAGGACTGATCCCTGAGGTACACCACAACTCAGCTGAGTCAGTCAGGATGTGTTAGTTTTGAGAATGGAAGAAAAGCTCTGATCCACAAATGCAAACAATTCAAATTAAACCAAAACCAAACCAAACCAAACCAAACCAACTGAGCCATCTCTTCTCAGCATTGTCTGTACTGAAGATATATTTTCACATCCATGATTAGGTTTAATAAAACACGTGCAGTCACATATTTAACTGTTTGATTTTTCCTCTTTTTTCCCACTTTTCTTTCCCTGGAGGTGCAGCTGGACTGATCTTGCGGCCTGCTAGTTTCTGTGTGATAAATGATGTTAGCAGAGTGCTGCAGGATTCAGAACCAGCCACCAGGATCCAATTAGTCACTTGATAGTTTCTTTCCATTTATCTTTCAGGCACCGGCTGAATGCGAAGGTTTTGTCTCATCCACCAGCTTTGATWATTTGTTGTGTAATAAAAGAGTTTGTGGTTTGGTGATGACCTGCAGATTTGTCTTCATTGTGAAGGACAGTTATGGAGGTGGAGCCTAATTAGCTTCTGAGAACTTCAGCTCAGACTTTTCCTCCATTCAATTCAAACAAGGATTGATTTTTTTTTTACAAGGAAATCTTTCAAACGTTCTTTTAAATCTTTCACAATAATTTTGTTTTTTTATTTAAAAAAAATCAGGAATACATATTTACTGATGCAGCCATCATCAAACAGAGATGGTGAACTAAAGCAGACCGAACCTCATCAGAACATCCATAATGTGGGCCTGGATCAAGTTCAACAGTTCGAAACCAGTAAAATGTGCTGGGACTGTCTCTGCTGGAATCTGGTTCGTGCTAATCAAAAACCAGCTTTTATAAATGTCTGCTCTTTGGAGGGATTTAGTCTGCATCCAGGAGCTCCAGGTGGGATCATTTAGAAAGATTCAAGATCAGTTAGAAAGCAGCTGCAGTATGTGGATCCATCTGTGGTTGGATGTGAACAAACTGGCTCTGTWTGGAAAAGATTCATCATCCTGCTGCCTCTGAAAACACCTGAAATAAACAGTAGGACCTCTTTAATCCCAACTAATTATTAATGTAAAAAAAAACTCTGCTGGGCTTATTACTGGATCCTACTGAAAACATGTGTTTTTATACAGGAGGTGAAAGTATGTATTTTTGACTGAGATCATCTTATGTTGAGAAATGATGGAGTTCTAAACATTTTGATCAATTCTTGAAAATAACATTAAATTGCATTTCAAGCAATATTACCAAACCTCATAAAATCTAGTAGCACTAAGAGCGCATGCTGTAAATGACTCTCAACTATGACCAGATTAAATTATAACTCAGTATCTGTAAAATTTACAGAGTTATAGACATTTTTGTGGAGGATGAGGTCAATGAGCTGCGGTGGCCATCTTGAATCAGATTGAGTCCAAAAGTTAATCAGTTGCAGAGGATTAACCAGGGATTATTTTCTGAGCCTTTCATTAAAAACGTGATCACAGGTTCATGAGATATTTTGCTAACAGACAGGGTTGGCTTTAATTGGTAATGGAAAAATGTATAAGAAAAATAAAACCTTATTTAATCTTTTAGTGCTCAGAGTCTGCGTTAGTTTTGACTCTCAGCTACTATCACACCAAATTTAAGCCCAATTTCTGTCAAATTTTCTGAGTTGTAGCCTTTTATGTGTTCTGTAAATTTGATCAGCTGTGGCGGCCATCTTTAATTAGAATAACTGCAAAAGTTAATCAGTTGTAGATATGAATCCAGTGAATAATTTCTGAGATTTTTATTTAAAAAAAATTAGTGACTGATGAGATATTTTGCTAACAGACAGAAAACTAAAATCAACACACAAACAGTTATACAAAAGCAACTTTCATTAAAAATAAAATCTCAGCAAACGTTCAGTAGTCACATGTGAGGTTTGAAAAAAAAATTAGAGCTCTTTATTTTTTTTAAAGCTAAATCACACAAGAAAAAAATGGTTTGGAACTTGCCTGCATGTGGCTAAACTTTCTTTTTTTGGTTCGACCCTGTCGTTTGTGTGGTGTCATACAGCTGGTGCTGACGTCTCCCTGCTGGGACATAAATGTCCTTGTAGCTGGATTAATTTAGGAGCTTCAACAGGAAGTCATGGCAGGACGGGACACCCTCGAGTCTCCAAAGTGCTGAAATCTTCCTGAGGACGAATCTCCACCTACAGGATGGAGCAGTGGAGCCTCAGCGGAAGAGGAAGRATAAAAACCTGCATCACTTACAGGATGACATGTCGTAGGGTCAATGATTTGTCACATAGAACCGGAGCTAAAATATCTGTTGATGTAAAACCTCTGCAACATGATCTGTCATAAACTTAAAATTAAAGAAACTCTGATTCACTAAATTCACTAAAAAACAAAGAACTAAGTAAAAAAAAGTTCTCACAGTAAAGGCCATGTAATCATCATCATCATCATCAGCAGATTGTTGTAGGAACACACACTGGATGTTTTGTTTGCACTCACGCACCGTAGGGATACGGTCGTCTTGACAACTGCCTCCTCTTCAAGTTATCCTCATGTGACCAAGTGAAACCAAGAAATGAAGCTCCAGGTGAAAACAGGTCTTCATTTTTGTACACATTTTTTAAACAATTATTTCATCCAACMTATATCAGCTGAAACTAAAGAAATAATCTATAAGCAAAAATATAAACAATATTGTCTCTATTCAAAGCAATTTTGGCTAATGTACTCAGACTCAGAGTAATGACTTCCTGTTTTAACTTTGTGATCAGAACTTGTGTTTTTAAATCTGCTCATGAAGCTGCACAGAAGGCCCAACATTAAAACAGAAAGTCGTTGTTGTATAGACCTCCGTATGTCGTTTCAATGAGGTTCTAAAAGAACAGGGACATATTACAACGCTTGGTCGTTTATGCACTGCTGCCCTCTAGCGGTAAATCACCTGTATGACATGTAAAATCACCTGGTTATTTCTTTTAAACAAAATATTTATAGCTTTGGTATCCAGTCCATCATAGAACTGTGACAATCAACCTATTAAATAATGAGTAAATAATAATATGGCTWCAAGCAGGTAAAAAATTAACATGTAAGCGGAATTTTTTGCTACTTGACAAATGAACTAATATTTACAAACATTTATTGCTTGATCTAATTTGTCTGTCATTGTTGCTGTTTGAAAYTCACCCTGAACCCTTAAATATTTCTTAAAAACTCAAATGTTTACCCAAGAATTGCTTGCTTGCATGCATGCATGCATTCAAGCATACATTATATATATATATATATATATATATATATAATAAATCATTTCAATACAATCTTGGAAAAGCGATTGTGAAAAACTACTGTATATTAACTTCCAACTAATTTTTATTCTCATTTTTTCATTTACGTAATTTTATAGCTATTTATTTAAGCAGCAAAATGAGCAACACAGTCATTTAAATTATTCATTGGAAACTGGGAACTTATGTTTTTAATTTAAAACTTGGGATTTGTTTCTGCTTAAGTTGAAGTAAAAGCTCATAGTTTCACTTTAGAAAGCAGTTCTTAACTGTGGAATGGGAGCTACAATAATGGAGAATTTTAGGATGTTTTAAATAAATATCCTTCACCTTTTCAAATAATTTATACTGTATGTCAAGCACAATAAAGTCTTCATTTATAAACAGTTAAATATTGACATTATCTGTAAACTGACTGAGCTTTAGTCATTTCTGTATTGATGGTTATACTGTATTATATTATATTATATTATATATTATATTAAGTTAACTGCCAAAGACAAACATCYAGTCGAGTTTCAGTCAAATCCTTCCAGGCATCATCACCCTTTCACTTTCAGCATTTGACAATGAAAAGAAGAGAAATCCATTTACAAAAACAACAAAATAGAACTTTATTGAAATATGCCATAGTTCAAACCATCATACTTCCACACACACCATACACACATGACACACACACACACACCAGGTGATGTGGGAATCGTCTTGGACCACAGTAAGTTTCAGGACGAAACAGGAAACAGACTAAAAATGTGCCCAGAATGTGTTTGAGGTCTGGTTTAACAAAAAGCATCAGAATAAATATTAAACAGACAAAACTAACTGGGCCATTCATTCAGCTGAATAACAAACTTTTTTTTAATGTTTTTGAAAAGATTTTTGTCTTGGCTGGGGTGAAAAAAAAAAGCATCCTTTGCAAAGGAAACAAAAGAAGTTTAAAAAAGATAAGACAGCAGAGGCAGGAGCAGCAGAGGGAT
Source organism: Austrofundulus limnaeus (assembly GCF_001266775.1). NCBI lineage: Eukaryota > Metazoa > Chordata > Actinopteri > Cyprinodontiformes > Rivulidae > Austrofundulus > Austrofundulus limnaeus. The sequence goes on from NW_013953920.1 coordinate 5,963, forward strand.
CAAAGAGAGTTCCACAAAGAATAACAAAGGAATTCAAAAACAAAAGTGGTACAATGTGAAGCACAATACAGAGAGAGGTCCGTTTAAAACATTACAAACGAGCACATAAAGCAGCAGCACGTGAAGACAAGAAACGCATTTTAAAGGCAAACGAAAACTATTAAAATTTGGGTGAAAATGACACAAACCACAGGTAAACATCTGAAGTCACCACAAACTGTGTGCAGTGAGAATGTAAAATATTACTGGTACATGAGCAGTGAAAGGCCACAAAAGTGTCATTATAAAACTTAAATAGAAGTATTTAAATACAAGAGAATGATGTTGATTCCTATTTAGCGTTTGTTTTATCCAACACACGCAGACTGATGGATTCTGCCTCATGAGGGTGAATACAACACAGAGTAATAACTCAACTGACTGTAACCGTGAGGCATTTCCCATTATTCTGTCCTTAGAGAAGACTAAAAGCAACATCACAAATCCTATAGGTCTTCCTTTAAAGAGTAGATGAAGTCAAACGGTAAAATAAAATAAAGATGGTAAAAATAAATTAGGTCTTGAGTGATAGTTTWGGTTCAGACTTAGCTTTTACAACCCTGTCCAGCAGGGGGAGCTCTAACTGAGACGTAACTTCTTCCTAATTCAACACACCTGTTTCCGAAGCAGCCAGGACTAAAACTAAACATGAAGGGACTAAAATACTGAAACAGGTTTCTTTTCTTTGTGGAGGGGAAAAAAAAAGGTAGATCTGCTTTAAATGTGTTAGAAACACAGTTATAGTTTCTCAGATCACACATTTAAAATAAACATTGTGTGACATGAAGGACCGAATTCTCGCTGAAGCCACTGGACCATTTTGAAATGATGCTTTCATGATCCCCAGCAAAACAAAGACAGCTTTGTTTAGACACTAAAATAAGCAACTTGGATATGCTTTCCACACCTGCGTCYGGAAGAATTTCGCTTTGAAGCACTAATTTCACACTAAAGCAGCGTTTAACACTTAATGATGATCGCAGACACCCGTGAGTCTACATGTAGAGTCGCAGCTCTGCTTTAAAGAGAGGGAGAAAAAAAAAGGCTCAACACAAATTACATTTGAGAAACCGGGAGTYGTTTTCCATTTTGTGCAAAGCAGGATTAGACAGCATTTGGATCTCTTCAAGCCCAGACCTGCTGAGCTGAACAGGTTCTTTCTGGTCCTTAAAGCCAATTCTGTGCTCAGTCCATCCACCTCAAAGCTCCGTGAYAACTCCGACATAAGATAGACGATAATAAATACAAACGCATGAAGTGACGCCTCAAAATTTTCAAAACACTACTTTTAGAGCATAAATAAATAATTTGTAATTAAAAGGTACAAGCCTTCAATGAGCGAGAAACTAGTTCAGCTGACCTTGGAGTGTGTCACCACTAAATACTTCAGGGAGTTTGGACGGTAGTAGCAGCACAAACTAACGATCACCGAGAAGTGTTCACCAGAAACCTTTTTTTAAGGCTTGAGAAGCTGGAAAAAAGATCAATAAATAAAAAATAAAAATTTGTGTGAAAAACTAATAATGCTGCAAAAATATCTGCTTCTACATGCTCCCATCAACGGTGGACACTTCAAAGTTGTTTCTTTAACCCTAAAATATCAGATACAGCATCGAGACCCTCCGCAGTGGAGCAGACACACAGTGTAAAAAGAACAACAAAGCCTGCATAAATAGTTGTGATAAATACCTGTTTCAAAAACAAAAACAAAACAAAAAACGAAGACATTCCCTGTGAGTAAAGCTTGGTTGACAGTAAAGCCCGACTTTGAGGAAATTAAAACACTAAACTCGAGTGAAGCCAACGTTGCATCTTTCCATTTTATGCTACAGCACACGTGTTCCAAGCTGAGGCTCCAAGTGACCCATCGTAAAACAGTCCTAACTTAAAGCTGCCATGTTTTAGGTCACGACTCTGTTCAGGAGAAAATATTTCTCAATTTGGCTTTTGGGAACGACCCATAATGCTGTTATTGGCAKAAGAGGTCGGGTCTGCTGAGCCAGGACCAGATCAGGATCATCTCCTGCGGGGTCCTGGGGTGAACCAGCATTAAACTCTTGTAGGCACAGGGGTTCGACCTGTACTTCTCCTCAATGTTAAAGGTCCTAAAGCCTTTGTGCTTTTCCGGGGCCAGCCCCAGCATTCGGAGACACATCCCGGTGTAGACGTCGTCTATTGGGTAGAGCGCCACATGCCGCGACACGTTGAGGAGGCGAGCGGCGACGTCTCCGGAGTAAAGGTAGCCGCCTCCTCCTGCGTACGGAGGGTATGTACCAACGTACATGCTCTCTGGGATGAAGTACTTCACCTTCTTGTCTCTGTGAGGCCCTGCGTTTGTGATGACGTCGCCGACAAACAGGTCTCTGGCTTTGGGCTCTGGTAGGCCCTTGAGGAAGTTCAAGATGCGGTACGTGTTGACGAAGACGTCGTCGTCCCCTTTGAAGATGAACTGAGCGCCGGCGCAGCGAGCCTGAATCCATTCCAGAAACAGGACCTCCTTGACGGTCAAGTTAAAGAACGAATCCCGGAAGTCCCACTGGATGATGTCTCTATGGCGGCTGCTCTCGTAGTGCACCATCTCGGACAGGTCTGGGTGGTGGTCCACAGATGTGGTGTTGCCAAGAAGGAAAACGGTGACCACCGTTTTATTGGCCATGGCCCCTGCTCGTCCCCAGGACTGACGAATGGCCTGGCGGCGATCAAAGTGCGGCGCGAGGGACTTGACCGCCAGCAGCAGGAACGGCGGCTCTTTGCAGATCTCCGGCTGGTCCCGTATGATTGGATAGGAACGGCAACGCATGTAAAGCAGGAAGTCCTTAAAGCGATTGGGTAGGGAGTTGTAGTCCTTCACCTGAGTGGTAACTTTTAAATCAGGCTGACAGAGGTCAGAGGTCAAAACAGTGTCATTGATCCAGTCAGGAATGTCTGCGCTGCTGGAGTTTGCCAGTAAGATGGGACTGTTCTGAATGTCCAGGATCTGCTGCTGGCGGTTCCAGTAGGCAGGGCTGGGGACCAGTTTGGCCCAGAAGGCTTTGGAGGGAATGCGGAGCTTGTTGAGCCCATTTTTATCTTGCCCGCTGTTTCGAGCGATGAGAATGAAGATGAAGAGGTTGATCATCACCACCATGACACAAAACTTTAACTTCCTCCTCAGCAGCGCCATGGCAGGGCTGCGTTAGACACCACCTGGGTTGAAACAAAAACACACACACACACAAAATGAAAATTTAGAATTGAAACTTTTTTGATTATGAAACAGCTGGTGGAGAACAACAAGTCAATCTTTTTTAATTTTCATTTTATGCCGTTGTACGTTCATAACTTAGAGATGATGGAGGCAGTAAAACAGTCGTAAGAGCCAGGTTATGATGTGCAACCATGTCCTGGGAAGCAGGGACCTGAACCACAGACTCTGCTGCAGGATGTGGGCCGCAGTTCTCTGAAATGCCTACTTTTACAACCACAAAACTGCTTTCACACATACGCTTCAGGGTGCAAATTTCTGTTGAAAACAGGTTGTATTTACCCAAAGCTATCAGGAAGAAACTTCAGAGAAGCTAAATATCCTGTGCGTGTTCTTGTCTGAGAAATGAGACCACCGACAGGACATTTAGCTTTGATCTTCTGACACACCCTCGCAGCAAACTATAAAACCTCTGCACTGAAGTCACAAAACCTCTCAGTGATGAAAAAGACATCAACAGCTGAAGATCATTGTCTTTCTTAAAGACGTTAGTGGGGGGTGGTGTTTTCCAACATGGCTAAACCAGTTATTTGTCAAATAACCACTCTTTGTTTAACATTTACAGCTCTTTTATCCCAGTTAATCATCCAGCTTAACTTACAAGAATGCAGTTTGTTGATGCATTCATGTTTACAGCAGCTGATAAGATAAACTACATCACACTAGATTTTATGCCTAAACTGCCAGTGAAGGCAAATTAAAGTACACAAAACAAAAATCAATTAAGTTATAAATAAAAAAAAGTTTTGCTTGATTTCTATTACAGTAATACAGTTATAAAGTGTTAGACAGAATAGGGTGAATGAGGACGATGACTAGTAAATATTGCGTTTCATGAAAGCCATGTGTTTAAAAAAGTGCGTACGTATTAAAAACGTCTGGTCCGCATCAAGTAAACCAAAACAAGACATGAGGACAACATGTGAGCTGGAGGACAACAAAGCAGCCTTTCAGGAGGTCTGACTCTGCTTCAGGTTGCTGTTCCAGCAGGGTCACACATACGGATGTTCATGGTCGGATCATTTCTCGGGGCTCCAACGGGCCCTTACCATTTCAATAAGTGAAATTATTGTGGTAGAACCTGTTTGGACCAAACTGCTTCATGGATAATAAAACACCAGAAGCACATGTTCAACTGAACTTAACATTTAATTGGGAAATAAACTTCTAACWGTTTTCTATGTAAAACAGACGGAAGGATAAACTCAGTCTGAACATCTGACAGATGTTATGATGATTTTTTTTACTTTGCTGGGATAAAAAGAAATAAACAGTCATGCTGGCAGCTCGTCAAGCAGGACCGTTGATTCAAGGAATGCAAATACAGAGAATCTGAGTCATACTGCTGACTGCAACTCACAACAGAAAATACTGTATACCTTTATCGTATCTGTACAACAAACCCTTTACCCCACGCTGTTCAAAATAATGCTAGCAGAGAAATATGAAGTGAAAAGATAACTAGATATTTAGTTACCAGTTTTAAAAAGTGCTTTTTAAGAAGTTAAAATTGATCAGCTGAGTTCATGTCCTCTGAGCTCCTGTGTTTTCCTTCTCAGCCTCCTAGCAACAACTCAGCACTGCTTTACTCCTGTTTGTCCTCTGTGCTCCATATGCCTCAGTCATCCCACTCCTCTCTGCACGGCCTCCATCGTCCATCCAGATTCCTTTAAATCTGCTCAAATGGGCTTTGATTAAATGGTTTAAATGTGGGAGCAACGAGAGATAAGGACACTGGTGGTAGGTTACTAAAAGGGACGAGCAAGGACACTCCTCTTCCTGTCTTTTTCTCGTGGATAATTAAGCTTCCCCTTCGAGTACATCCCACACAGACATGAAGACTTCTGGGAAACAAGTAGAAGGTAGGCTTGTTGAGAAAAAAAAAGCTGAACATGAGACCCAGCTTCAGGATAAATAACCCCACAGGATGAATATATGAAAAAATAAAAAAAATAAAAATCTTTCGGCTAGATGTCTCGCAAAATACACAAAATGTGTTTTCCCTCCTTCAAATGTAGAGTTTAACTTTGCAGTGTGTTGATTCTGCAGCTTTACTTGTGGGTGTTTTTGATTTGAAAAAACAAAACAAAACAAAAACAAAACAGAGCAGCGCATCAAAATATTTATTCTAAATGAATATAAAGCTGGCGTTCACAAAATTGTTGGTTCAGTCTGAGCCCGAGAAGGYGGAGAAAAACTAAACAAGACATAACTCTGGCAAGTTCTCAAAGTTGCTGCTCATTTTAGCGTAACTGCTGAATAGCTTAAAGGTGGTAACCTCAAGGCTCTGTCACTTTAAGTGCTCTAATGTTGAGCACAGTACAGTACTATAAATAACGACATGTTCAGACAGCACATATAGCTCCCTGAGAAAACATGTTAGGCTGACAGTAGGYAGGCAGAGACGACATGTTTACAGCCAACAAAGAGCTAAAACAGTAAAAGATAAAAACATTATAAATGACAGCAGCAATCCTTGAAGGAATTCACTGCCCTCCACTTTGCATGCTGAAGTTTTCAACAAAGATGCTACATGATCTGTTAGCACACTGTGTTGGTGATGAGTTTCATCAACTAACCACACCAAACGTTATCTTAATATCTGTAAACGTCACTGAGCTTTAACCCTTTTTGCATCGGCTACAATCACTCAGCTGTGGTGGCCATCTTGAATCAGGCATCAGTTTTGGACGCACATTTAATGATTACTTTCTGGGACTTTCTTTAAAACTTGTCCTGTGGTTAATGAACTATTTGGTAAAGGTTAAATCTTATTGCGCTACCAAAAACGTTTTATAAGCACAGAAAGTAAGATTTTTTTTTTGTTTTTACACTGCCCACTTAACATTTGCCTCACTCCAGCAGGAATATAGAACTGTTTTAAAGTTATGTCCTTGTTTACTAGGACATCATATCCAGGGTGTGTCCAGATCTTATATAAATTATTGTAAGAATTTGTGATTGGGGGCCCTTTTGTGCCCTCGGATGGGAAGAACCACAGCACTGTAACAATTTATGTTTGTGTGAATGAAGATTCAGGGCTGAGCACTGGACTGGTTTCCTGTGTCTGACTCTGGTTTTCATTGTGCACGCTTCCTTTCAGTTCAACAACTGAAATATTTTAAGCTCTGTCAAAATATTTCCTCTAATTCAGACTTTGCTGACTAAACACCTGTCCTTTTGTAACCTTAGTTTATGCATTGCCTGCTTTCACAAGGAGTGCTATCATATATTACCATTCATTTATCCAGGCAAATCCCATTGAGATCACAACCTAACATGCATATTGTTGATCAAAACTAAACTAAACTAAACTAAACTAAATTAAACTAAACTAAACACATTAAATATTCAACCTTCACTGTAGCTGTATGTTAATGAGGTGGGGAAATAACTTGAAACATGTCTCCGTTAAGCACCCAGCACTTCAACAGCAGTAAGAAAACCTGAGTGCACTACCACAGAGTCACTGCCACCTGGATGTGAAAGTACCCACACAGACAACACAAGACTGTATTTGAATACTGTGGTTTCCATCAGATAAAAGGTAAAGTGGTGAGAGTTTTCACCTGTTGGATGGGGGGAGGGGGGGATGGGCATGAGGAACCCAGGAACAACGGCAGGTTAAAGGCGTGTGTATGTGTATGTGCGTGAATCACTATATACCAAACAAATAAATGAGCTTCATGTTKGYGTTTTCATACATCAATAATCTAGKTTTCAAAAACTTCAACRTGTAGAACTGTGTCCCCCAAACAAACAATGCAGGTMCAGCACCCTTTTTAAAAGCACATAATGCACAATCTTACCTGTGCAGGTGAGTGGTGCACTCAGCTTGTGTTGTCCTTAGCGTTTTGCCTCAGTCGTGTTAACCCATGCTTGTCTCCACCCTCTGGGAACTGTGGCCAATGGGGAACATGGGTTGGGAAGCTGAGGTGGAGGGAAGGGGAGGTGGAATAAACCTGAAAAACAGACAGAGGGGGACAAAAGCACCGACAGGTTTAAAAAACTGTGCTTGATGAAAACAAACTTGACAAATATCATCCTGAGAAAAGATGTTTTTATTACTTCATACAAACTGAAAAGTTATCTATTATTAGCACAGTGAGTTGCACCACTAGGCTGTATAGTTTGCGATAATCAGTCACCTATTGCTTTTTTTAAATGAGCAGAAAGGTTATATATTAAAATCAGCAAAGCACGTTTTAAAACTATTTCCTCAGTCCTACCAAAAGAAAACATTTGCAGCCATTAATCATTTACACTAAACCCAATCAGCTCTGCTCAGGATGTTGTTTGTGGGTAAAGAGATTGCTCTAATCCTCGATCTTAATTGTGGAAAATCAGATTTCTTATGCACAAGACAAAATCAATTCTCTGCTGAAGTTCCTGGAGCCTGGTGGACCCAAATGCAGAAAAACATCCTGACTGGCTGCAGTTGCATAATAAAGACATCCAGAGCACATTTTATGCAGAAGGGTAACATCCGTGATCTAAAACAGATCCATAGTACAGTAAACATAACAGGCTGTTATTGCTTCCTCACTGGGGATAACCATGAGTAATTGCAGCGTTTAACAGAACCAAGTTACAATTTATTTTTACATATAGTAAGTGGTAGACTTGACAAGTTTATTTCTTTAAAGATATTCCATTGAATTTCAGAACTGATGCCACAAATGGTTTTTTTTTACTATGAGATACATTGATGCACACAAGTCTATTCCATTCATGCAAAAAAAATAATTGTAAGGATGTCGATGCAATAGTCTACACTCATCTTTCTTTTTGACCTTTTCTGCATGTTGTGCCTGGAACATCAACCCCAAGTATGCAAAGTAGTAAACAGCTTGATGGTCAGCTGAATTTGGAAAACATGTGTCCTGCATTTTTCCTATAAATGAGGCTGAATCTTAATACAGATAAAGCAAACATAGACAGTAATAACAGATAAAGCAAACATAGACAGTAATAACCCAAACAACTTGTTGAATATGTCACTTTGTATATTTGTCGTGCTACCAATAGGGATATCATGCAAAGACATTCAGTTACAAAACGAGTGGGTTTGGTTAATAAATGACCCACTGGTGTTTTAGTTAGATATGGAGTTGCCAACAGATAGCAATGACATTACTTTTTACTGTTTAACCTCCACAGCCAGATGTCTAGAAATATTTCACTGAAAATCCCTTAACATTGAAATGTTTAGATTTTTGGTATGCAGACTAGTGYTGTACCAAACGATTATTTTCTAATCGATTAATCTAAYGATTATTTTTCARTTAATCGATTATTCTAACAACAAATCTAAAAGTTATTCTGATGTGAGTGCACTGGATATTTAAAATGTTTTCATCAAATTAACAAGAACAGTTCTTTAATATTGTAATATTTTCTGTAATAGTTTTTTCATGGACACAAAATATGCACTCTAGAGTCAATTCTTTAACAAAAAACGCTTAAAGGCACAGTGTGTAGGATTTGTTGTTTTCAGCGACATCTAGTGG
>NW_013953920.1:14765-17137 GCF_001266775.1 Austrofundulus limnaeus
GGTCCAGAAAAGTCCTCATTAAAACTCTTGATCCGGTCCAGAAAAGTCCTCATTAAAACTCTTGATCCGGTCCAGAAAAGTCCTCATTAAAACTCTTGATCCGGTCCAGAAAAGTCCTCATTAAAACTTTTGATCCGGTCCAGCATCTTCATGTTTTAGAAATCCTGGAGAGTAGTTCTGATCAACATGTTTTTTGATATTTGTCACTTGCTGTGAGTTTGGGTCAGAACATCCAGGCTGTCTGCAGGTTGTTTTAATGTGGGACAGAAACAGTTAAATGCATCATGTTTAAATTAATCATCTTCTTCATGACAAGTTTTCAACTAGATGTTYAGGACTGAACTTGTTGGAGGTAAAATCTGTCGTCTGTTTTCTTTGATTGAACTAAAGAAGAGAACCTGTCAGTCAAGTTGAAGACTGAAGGTCAGGTCAGGATCAGGAGAGTGAAACCGTTCTGTTGTTTTCCACGTCTGCCTTTAAACCGTCCCAGTTAGCTGTTAAAGGATCTGAGTGAAGACACCTGCTGCCTTGTGTGTTGAACTTTCAGACAAACACTGGATCTTTTAGAACTCAAGAGGCTGTTCTGCATGACTCTCTGCTACTACCACCCCACCTGTTAACTCCATATAACACAGCTGTCTGGTGTTTGCTAACACCAGTTAACATTTAATCAGCTGTGGATGTACAGCCAATCATTACTTTTGTAAATGTTATAAAAATAACATCAATTGTTCATGAGATATTTTGCTAACAATTAAACAAGTAAACACACAGACAAAATCCGATTGTAGACAAGACAAAAATATTTTCTTCTTGAAGAAAGCTGTGCTTTCCTCCATGTGATGTTCAAATCTCCCAGATGATCAAAGCTCCACAGATTTAGTTGTTTTCAGGTTTGTTGTTTTAGTTACAACCTGGTTTTGTTTCATCAGGAAGGGATGATAAAAACCTCCCACCCTGTCAGCAGCTCTGTGAGGGGACGAGCTGCTCAGGTGTGTGGGTGTAAAACTGCAGAGGAGCTGCCTGAAAACACATTGCATCATGGGAAGTTTTTCATCCAACCACAAACTAAATGTTGCTTCCAGAAGCTTTACTGAAAAGAAACCCCAACATTTACAAATCAGATCCATCACATCTGATTTAGCTTCTTATTTTCTCAGATTTTAGCAGATTTGTTGTATTAAGTTGATGTTTTTGTGTGTCTGTTATCTGTGTGCTTATTTTGTTTATCCAGCCTCATTCAGTAGGAACATCACAGTAAAGAAATATAATCTAACACAACAGTGGCTTTAACTTAGTTACACATACTGAGCTAAGATTTGGTGTGGTAGTATCTGAGAGTTGTGTAAAACACACACTCTGAGCAGAGATTTGTGTAAAACCCAGAAAGTATCAGCTGATTGTGAAGACAGAGAGCTTGTCCCTGATGATGAGCTGATGAACTGGTTTTACTCCATCATTTCCAGTTTGGATCAGAAACCTTTACCAGTAAAGAAGCATTTTTCTAGTTTTGTAATGTTCTGTCTGAAGGACTTTGTAAAGTGTTTAATAGCAGAGAAACTGTTTGGGTTTTATTTTTTGTACCAACATGTCACCTTATTAGGATCTTCTTCAGTTCTGGGTCAACATGAGGTTCTGGACCGAACACAGGAAGGCTCACTCTTCTGAACATAAACATTCAGCTTCTTAAAGTTCACTAATTTATTATTTTCATCCTTCAGGTTATTGGCTGAAACAACGTGTGCTGATTGTTTCCTGCTAACAGAAAAACTGTGCAGATATATTAAATAATTTCTGTTCTTCTTGCTGCAGACCCAGTGAACAGAACTGAACCATTGTTGAATGTAGAAATGTTCACTCTGTCATTAGAAATAAAGAAATGTTGACATCTAGTGGTTACTTTGGGTAAATACATTTTAGATAAAAGTTTTCTAAATAAAACAGAATAAATTTGATTAAATTTAGCAAGTGTTTGAATTTGATGCCGTTTCTTTGGATTATGTGGAAATACTCTGATATTTAATATTTAAGAGATGGATCTTGTCTGTGTGTGTCTGGTGTAATAAAGATGGAGGAATGAAACATGAGCAGGAAGGATTTTTGTGTCTAAAGATTGTAAATGTCAGATTTGAACTCAGACGTGAACAGAAATGGAAAAATAAAGTCAACCTTTTTCTCTTTCATCTTTAGGGTTTTATGTATCAGAACAACATGAAACGATTTGGTTTTGACCTTTTTTATTCATTAAAACTTCATTTTAAATGAGCAAAAACACTGAATTGTTCCATCTTTCCTTTAACTTTGACAAGTTCTCCAGCTCTTAGTAAGAAAAAACACGCCCACAGTAATTAGCTGCCACCACCGTGCTTCAC